>NW_004444080.1:3569404-3579824 GCF_000243295.1 Trichechus manatus latirostris | reverse complement strand
AAGCAACACCAGCAGCCAACAAATGGCACTCAGAGAGCCAGCTAGTGTGGGCTGGTGTTTCTGGACAAGAGACTGTGTCCGCAGGAAGCAGAGGAGGCCGAGTGTGGGTTAAAAAGTGTGGAGAGTGGGAAAGCGTATATCACAAATTGCCGGTGCTCTGGAGCTCCTCAGGAAGAAACAAAGATGGCACACGGAGCCAGACACTTGAGTGAAAGCAGAGGGAGGTGGCGAGAGGCAAGTGAGAAATCAAAAGAAGCAGGAAAAAAAACAGCAACACTAGCAGCCGACAAATGGCACCCAGAGAGCCGCCCGCTTGGGTGTGTGGAATCCAAGCAGCCGGCACTTCCCGGTCAAGAGACCGTGGCCATGGGAAGCAGAGCAACAAATGAACAAAAGCCCCGGGATCCCACCAGTGCAGTAGCCCAGACCGGGAAGCAGCTCCACACTCAAATGGAGCTCCGCAGACCCTCGGGAAGAAGCAAAGATGGCGCTCGGAGCCAGGCACTCGAGCGAAAGGAGGGGGAGGCAGCGAGAGGGAAGCAAGAAATCCAAAGAAGCAGGAAAAAAAAAAAAAGCAACACCAGCAGCCAACAAATGGCACTCAAAGAGCCAGCTAGTGTGGGCTGATGTTTCTGGACAAGAGACTGTGTCAGCGGGAAGCAGAGGAGGCCGAGTGTGGGTGAAGAAGTGTAGAGAGTGGGAAAGCATATATCACAAATTGCCGGCGCTCTGCAGCCCCTCAGGAAGAAGCAAAGGTAGCACATGGAACCAGGCACTCGAGTGAAAGGCGGGGGAGGTGGCGAGATGCAAGTGAGAAATCAAAAGAAGCAGAAAAAAATGCAACACTAGCAGCCAACAAATGGCACCCAGAGAGCCGCCCACTTGGGTGTGTGGAATCCAAGCAGCCAGCGCTTCCTGGTCAAGAGACCATGGCCGCGGGAAGCAGAGGAAGCCGAGTCGGGGAGAAGAGGGGTGGGGGGTGAAAAGTGCACACCGCAAATTACCAGTTGTTTTGTCTCCCGCTGGATGCTCCGTGAGGCTGCTTTCTTGTATCCCCGTTTGCTGGTCTCCGATAGGAGTCCAAGATGGTGGATCTGCGCTGCGTTAGCTGGTAGGGGACCTCTGCATGAATCTTTCCTCGCTCTCCTTTCTCTGTCAGTTTTCTCACTCCATTTGGTGCTTGGCTGAGTTCTTCATGTCTTCATTTGATGTTTTAGGGTTTCAGGATTGTTGTATTCTCTGTTTGGCTTAGTTTTTTGGATCTTTGCTGTGGAGGGATGGCATGGTGCTTCTGCCTAGAGCGATATTTTGCCGGAACTCTCTACTTCATCATTTTTTCCTTTTGCTTTCGCTATTCGATGTTCAAAAGCAAGTTTCAGGGTCTCTTCTGACATGCATTTTGGTCTTTTCTTTCTTTCCTGTCTTTTTAATGACCTCTTGCTTTCTTCATGTATGATGGCCTTGATGTCATTCCACAACTTGTCTGATCTTCTGTCATTAGTTTAAAAGTGTCAAATCTATTCTTGAGATGGTCTCTAAATTCAGATGGAATATACTCAAGGTCATACTTTGGCTGTCATGGACTTGTTCTAATTGTCTTCATTTCAAGTTGAACTTGCATATAAGCAATTGATGGTCTGTTCCTCAGTTGGCCCCTGGCCTTGTTCTGACTAATGCCATTGAGCTTCCTCATCGTCTCTTTCCACAGATGTGGTTGATTTGATTCCTGTGTATTCCATCTTGTGAGGTCCATGTGTACAGTCGCCATTTATGTTGGTGAAAAAAGGTATTTTCAGTGAAGAAGTCGTTGGTCTTGCAAAATTCTGTCATACCATCTCCAGCATGTTTCTATCACCAAGGCCATGTTTTCCAACTACAGATCCTTCGTATTTGTTTCCAAATTTCACTTCCAGTCACCAGTAATTATCTATGCATCCTGATTGCATGTTGGATCAATTTCAGACTGCAGAAGTTGGTAAAAATCTTTAATTTCTTCATCTTTGGTCTTAGTGGTTGGTGGCAAATTTGAGTAATAGTCATATTAACTGGTCTTCCTTGTAGGCATATGGATGTTATCCTATCACTGACAGCATTGTACTTCAAGACAGATCTTGAAATGCTCTTTTTGACGATGAATGCAATGCTGTTCCTTTTCAAGTTGTCATTCCCGGCATAGTAGACCATGTGATTGTCCGATTCAAAATGGCCAATACCGGTCCATTTCAGCTCACTAATGCCTAGGATATTGATGTTTATGCGTTTCATTTCATTTTTGACAATTTCGAATTATCCTAGATTCATACTTCATGCAGTCCATGTTCCAGTTATTAATGGGTGTTTACAGCTGTTTCTTTTCCTTTTGAGCCGTGCCACATCAGCAAATGAAGGTCCCCAAAGCTTGACTCTATCCACGTCATTAAACTGGACTCTTCTTTGAGGAGGCAGGTGTTCCCCAGTTGTCTTTTGAGTGCCTTCCAACTTGGGGAGCTCATCTTTCAGCACTATATCAGACAATGTTCTGCTGCTATTCATAAGCTTTTCACTGGCTGATTATTTTCAAAAGTAGACCACTGAGTCCTCCCTAGTCTGTGTTAGCCTGGAAGCTCAGCTGAAACCTGTCTGCCATGGGTGATACTGCTGATATTTGAATACCAGTGGCATAGCTTGCAGCATCACAGCAACATGCAAGCCACCCACAGTAAGACAAACTGACAGACAGGTGGGGGAATCTCTGGGTGGTGGGGTTTAAAATTTTTATATTTTTTAAAAGCTCTCTTGATTTTTATGGTCATCAAAATGTAGAAAATATTCAACATATTTGCTGCATTAAAACTAATACAGAAACTTAGTCACCAGGGATAATACAGACACTGAGTTTTCAGAACTTGACCTTTCTGGGTCTCAAAGTCTGGGTCTCCAAAAAAAGAAGAAAATAAAGGTAAAAATGTAAACCCTGAATTTTCGAAAAGGAAATATAATAGTAATTATATAATTAATAATAGTTGTTGTTTTAAAACATATTGTTTATTGTTGAGCATCTGCTATATTCTTGGCATTTTCCTTTAGTGTCTCAAGTTGGGCTTTTCTGGTTTACTAAGGAGGTACTGCTAGAAGAAACCAATAAAGGAGCGGGAGAAGTAAGACAAAAAGTGTGAAGACAAGCAAGGGTGAGATTTCAGGCACAGCCTAAATCTGATTATGTAAAAATTCTGGAATATAAATTACACTTTAGAGTTTGTCCTGCCTAGAGGCAAGGGTGCTAGGCATTCATACCCTGCACTAGTCATTCACTGGCTGTTACTTTCCTAGTTGGAGACAGGGGAGAGAATGTAAATTCCCAGACACCTATCAGCTCTCTTGTACATATGAGTGAAGAGGTACCTGTGGGCCAAGAGAAATTGCATGTACAAACTATTAGAAGCAAAGCATGTAAAAGCTGAAAAATAGTTGGGAGAACCAATAAAAACGACCCTAAAATGTCTAGAAGGATGCATACAGTGTCCAGTACAATAAATGCATACAGTGTCCAGTTTAATAAATATCTATTGAAGGCATGCACTGCATCAGGCCCACCTATCTAAGCACTGGAGATATAACAGTAGAAAACCAGACAAAACCCTTGCCCATATGGAACTTACATTGCAAAGTGTCATCTTACCCTAATTTCTGAAGAAAGTGGAGTCAGAAACCAAGGCTTTAATAAAAGGAATTTATTGAGGAAGGTTATATGGAGGGGTAGAAGTTCCTGGATGGTGCAAATAGTTAAGTGCTTGACTACTAGCTGAAAGGTTGGTGTTTCCAACACACCTGGAGGTGCCTCGAAAAACAGGCCTGGTGATCTGCTTTGGAAAGTTCAGTCTTGAACACCCTATGGAGCAGTTCTACTCTGCACACATGGGTCACCATGAGTTGGAATGGACTTGACAGTATCTAACAACAACAACATATGGGAAGCACCAGAAGCAATTAAAGAAGGAAGAGCCTATATTATGATATGTTATTGAGCTGGCCACAGTTGCAAGTGGTTGACCAGTCCTGTAAGATCTCCTGAGAAATCCTATGTAATTGATGCTAGAATCATCTATCACAGAAGGAAAGCAGAGAGAGGCATTTATCCAAAGGCTTCCATACCCCATTGATCAAAAAGTCAAAAACCCCTCAGAGCATTAACTCTCCTGCACAACTAAAATGTGCATTCTGTATGCCAAGAAGTCACTTGTCACATCCTCCATTATTCACTATTGTGTTATCTCAGAGTATGACAACAGAAAAGATTAAGAAGCTAATAAATACAGCAAAGAACTGATGGGAGATACTATCACAGCACACACAGAACTGATTCACTACAGCCATCACTAGATGAAGAGACAAATAAGGTCAAATGCATATAAAGTTGTGTACGAGACTTAGCTGACACAGATCATTCTTTGCACACTCTTTTCTGCTTGTTTCTACCCGAAAATCTAATCCAACATAAAATCTCTATTAAGGTTATGGACAGCTAAAACCTCCTCAAACTCTTGAGGCAAGAAAATTATTAAAATAAGCCACAATCAACAAAGCAGCTGCTGATCCTGAGTCCATATCTAATATTTGTTGACTATACTTTTCATCACCCATTGTAGATTCCCCTCACCTTCACCCCACAGTTTGGTATCTCTGGATTGCTTGCAAGACCCACATTCCAAAAGAGCGTGAACGCTTCATTGCCTTGACCTGGTCAACCTGTGGTTGCCGTAACATATATTTAAATTTATCACTAGTCCCAAAAACCTCAACAGACACTGAAAGAATCTCTTGGATTCCAGCATATTTCTCCCCTTCCCCATTGTTTAGCAGCAATCCTAGCTCTTCATTTTAATTGCAGTCAATTATCCCTGATAGTACAGTAATTCTTTTCTTTCCTTGCTGATTTGTTGGAATGAAAAGACTAACATGAATAGGTGATAATTTTCAGTGGAACAAATAGTTATTTCCCAAGTAGAGCTATCCTTCCACACTCTAGGAACCAGGAGGATCAATTTGGCAGAACCTAAAGTGGTGGGGGGAAACTTGTTTGTGCAGTGGTTAAGAGCTCTGCTGTTAACCAAAAAGTCAGCAGTTTGAATCCACCAGCCATTCCTTGGAAACACTATGGGGCAGTGCTGCTCTGATCAATCGGGTCATTATGAGTTGGAATCAGCTTGATGGCAATGGTTTTGGTTAAGTTTTGGAAAGTGGTGGGAATAAAAAATACGAATTCTGAAAGTAGGTTACTGGGATTACTTTCATCTCTTGGTCCCGAACCTGTATTTTCTATCATTTGGAGGCAAATACCATGTATAAGTTGTTGTTTCAGCATATATATCACATTCTGTGAGTCTCTGGGTGGTGTAAATGGTAAAGCACTGGACTACTAGCTGAAAAGTTTGTGGTTCAAATCCAAGCAGAAGCACCTCAGAAGACAGGCCTAGCTATCAGCCTCTGACAGATCACAGCCTTGAAAACCCTATGAAGCACAGATACAATGCAATCCAGATCCAAACTCCAATGGCATTTTTTAATGAGATGGAGAAACAAATCACCAATTTCATATGGAAAGGGAAGAGACCCCAAATAGTAAAGCATTACTCAAGAAGAAGAACAAGGTGGGAGACCTCACACTTCCTGATTTTAGAACCCATTATACCGCCACTATAGTCAAAACAGCCTGATACTGGTACAACAACAGATACATGGACCAATGGAACAGAAATGAGAATCCAGACATAAATTCATTCACCTATGAGCAGCTGATATTTGGCAAAGGCCCAAAGTCCGTTAATTGGGGAAAAGACAGTCTCTTTAACAAACGGTGCTGGCATAACTGGATATCCATCGGCAAAAAACTGAAACAAGACCCATACCTCACACCATGCACAAAAACAACTCAAAATGGATCAAAGACCTAAATATAAAATCAAAAAAGATTAAGATCATGAAAGAAAAATTAGGGACAATACTAGGAGCCCTAATATATGGCATAAACAGAATACAAACCATAAGTAACAATGCATAAACACTAGAAGAGAAACTGGATAACTGGGAGCTCCTAAAAATCAAACACTTATGCTCATCAAAAGACTTCACAAAAGACAACCTACATAGTGGGAAAAAAATTTTGGCTACAACAAATCTGATCAGTGTCTAATCTCTAAAATCTACAAGATACTGCAAAACCTCAACAACAAAAACACAAATAACCCAATTAAAAAATGGGCAAAGAATATGAATAGTCACTTCATCAAAGACTTCATCAAAAGACTTCACAAAAGACAACCTACAGACTGGGAAAAAAATTTTGCCTATGACAAATCCAATCAACGTCTAATCTCTAAAATCTACAAGATACTGCAAAACCTCAACAACAAAAAGACAAATAACCCAATTAAAAAATGGGCAAAGGATATGAACAGGCACTTCATCAAAGAAGACATTCAAGCAGCTAACAGACATATGAAGAAATGCTCACGATAATTAGCCAGCCATTAGAGAAATGCAAATCAAAACTACAATAAGACACCATCTCACCCCAACAAGGCTAGCATTAATCCAAAAAACACAAAATAATAAATGTTGGAGAGGTTATAGATAGACTGGAACACTTATACACTGTTGGTAGGGAGGTAAAATGGTGCAACCACTTTGGAAATCGATTTGGCGCTTCATTAAAAAGCTAGAAATAGAAGTACCATACTGTCTTACTCATCTGGTGCTGTTATAACAGAAACACTACAAGTGGATGGCTTTAACAAAGAGAAGTTTATTCTCTCACAGTCCAGTAGGCTACAAGTCCAAATTCAGGGCATCAGTTCCAGAAGGCCCTCTTTTCTCTGTCGGCTCTGGAGGAAGGTCCTTGTGATGCATCAATCTGCCCTTGGTCTGGGGAACATTTCAGCGCAGGAACCTCAGGTCCAAAAGACACGCTCCACTCCCAGCACTGCTTTCTTGGTGGTGTGAGGTTCCCACGAGTCTCTGCTTGCTTCTCTCTTTTATATCTCAAAAGGGGTTGGATTAAGAAACTATCTAATCCTATAAACTTTATCAGTATAATCTCGTCATAGTGATAGAGTTTACAACACATAAGGAAATCACATCCGATTTACAAAATGGTACACAATCATACTATACTGGGAATCATGACCCAGTCAAGTTGACAGATATTTTGGGGGGACAAAATTCAATCCATGACACATTCAATCCAACAATCTTTCTCCTTGGAATATATCCTAGAGAAATAAAAGCCGTCACACAAATAGATATATGCACACCGATATTCATTGCAGCACTGCTCATGATAGCAAAAGATGGAAACAACCTAGGGCAACGGATGAGTAGATAAACAAATTATGGTATATTCACACAATGGAATACTACGCAATGATAAAGAACAATGATGAAGCTGTGAAACACCTTATAACATGGAAGAATCTGGAAGGCAAGATGCTGAGTGAATTTAGTCAGTCACAAAAGGACAAATATTGTTTAAGACCACTATTATAAGAACTCAAGATAAGGTTTAAACAGAGAAGAAAACATTTTTTGATGGATATGAGGGTGGGGAGTGAGGGAGAGGGTTATTCACTAGCTAGATAGTAGACAGAAATTATCTTAGGTGAAGGAAAGGACAGCACACACTACAGGGTAAGTCAGAACAACTGGACTAAACCAAAGCTAAGAAGTATCCTGAATACAACCAAACACTTCAAGGGACAGAGTAGCAGGGGCAGGGGTCTGGGGACCATGTTTTCAGGGGACATGTAGGTCAATTGGCATAACAAAGTTTATTAAGAAAATGTTCTGCATCCCACTTTGGTGAGTGGCATCTGGGGTCTTAAAAGCTAGCAAGTGGCCACTTAAGATGCATCAATTTGTCCCAACACACCTGCAGTAAAGGAGAATGAAGAACACCAAAGACACAAGGAAAGTATTAGCCCAAGAGACAGAAAGGGCCGCTTAAACCAGAGACTTCATCAGCCTGAGACCAGAAGAACTAGATGGTGCCCGGCTACCACCAATGACCGCCCTGAAGGGGAACACAACAGAGACTCCCTCTTGGAGCAGGAGAAAATTGGGGTGCAGAACTCAAATTCTAGTGAAAAGATCAGACTTAATGGTCTGACTGACACTGGAGGAACCCCAGAGAGCATGGCCCCTGGAAACTCTGTCAGCTCAGCATTAAAACCATTCCCGAGGCTAACTCTTCAGTCAAATATTAGACTGGACTATGGGACATAAAATAATGCTCGTGAAGAGTATGCTTCTTAGCTTAAGTAGATGCATGAGACTAAATGGGCAGCTCCTGATCAGAGGTGAAATGAGAAGGCAGAGAGGGTCAGGAGTTGGTTGATTGGACACAGGATATCAGAGGTGAAAAGGAGGAAGGTGCTGTCACAGTATAGTGAGAGCAAGTAGGGTCACATAACAATGTATGTATAAATTTTGTATGATAGACTAACTTGAATTATAAACTTTCACTTAAAGTACAACAATAAAATAAAATTTAAAAAAACCCCAACTTTTGGGCAACATAGTGCTATAGACAGAAGTACCACGCCATCACTCCACAGCAAAGATCCGAAAAGCTAAGTCAAACAGAGACACACGTCAGTCCTGAAACCCTAAGCGTCATATGAAGAGATAAAGAACTCAGTCAAGCACCAAATGGAACAAGAAACTGACCGAGAACAGAGAGCGAGGAGAGATACATGCGAAGGTTCCCTATCAGCTACCGCAGCACGGATCCACCATCCTGGACTCCTATCCAAGAACGGTGAACAGGGAGTCCGAGAAAGCAGCTTCACAGAGTTTCCAGCAGGAGACAGAACAACTGGTAACCAGTGATATACGGTTCCCAACCTATACCCTTCATCACCCCACTCGGCCTCCTCTGCTTCCCGTGGCCACAGTCTCTTGGACAGGAGACACAAGCTTCACCCCAGTGGCACTTGGATTCCACCCACATGCCCTGGCCAGCTCCCTGGGTGCCATTTATTGGCTGCTAGTGTTGCTCTTTTTTGCTTCTTCAGATTTCTTCTTTACCTCTCACCACCCCCCGCTTCTCTCAAATACCTGCCTCTATGTGCCATCTTTGCTTCTTCCTGAAAGACTGCGAAACACTGTTCGACTGTGACTGCTTCCCGGCCTGTGCCACCACGCTGGTGGGACACCCGGGGCTTTTTTTATTTGTTCTGATTTGTTCTGTTTTGATTTGTTTCTTTGTTTTTTTTTTTCTTTTCTAGGCTTGGGAGCCCCTTCTAGCCGGGCAGTACTGCATGGCTTGGGAGCTACTCCCTTGTTCAACGCATTTCTTTTTTCTTGGTTTTATTTATTTTATTTTATTTTTTGGTTTCTTTGTTTTGATTTCTTCTCTCTCTTCTCCCTTTTCGTCTTTCTTCATTTCCAGTTTCTCATCTGTCTATACTTACCATCTCTTCCTGTCTCCTGAACACCTGGCTCTGTGTGACACTTCTACCCCTTCTAGCCAGGCTGTACTCCATGACCTGGGAGCAACTTCCCCAGTCCTACCAGCCACACCAGTGGGATCCCTGAGTGGTTTTCTTTTTTTTTCTCTCTCTCTAATATTTATTTATTCTTTTTTTTCTTTTACATTTATTCTTTGTTTTATTTTTCTCCATTTCTCACTCTCTCATCTCTCTACTCCAACAGCAAGCTCCCATAGCACTCTTTTTTGTTTGTGTGTATTTTTTTTGGCTCCTGTTTCTCTCCTCTCTCTCCTCTTTCCCATACTCATCTTAGTTCCATACATCACAATCTCCCTCTGCCTTGCCTACCTGCACAGTGTGCTGAAAATCACAACCCTAAGAAGCACAGGTATAGCCTACCAGAACCTGTCCTGCACTGATTCCCAGTCTGTCCTGTCAGCCCTAGTACATGCCATGAACAACCCATCCCAGCAACTCCCCTTCAGCTGGACCTGCCCTGCTGTACCATACCTGAGTGACTGATCCTGCCCATTAGAGAAGGAGGTGAAAAGTATCGTGCCCACAAACAAGCAAACAACAAAGAATACACATCCAGCCTGATCAGACATAACCAAACAAAACAAAAAAGCAGGATGAAACAAAGAAATCTACAATCAATAAATGGAGCAAATAACTACCGAATGCCCCAAAGACAGCAGACAATATCAAAACATATACAAAAACAGGACAGGATGGTTCCAGTAGGCATCCAAAATAAAACACCAGAGGACTTTCGAGTAGAGGAAAAGGAACTAGAACTACGTGATAAGGAATACAAATCTCTAATACTCAGAATCATCCAAGAGTTGAAGCAAAAAGCAGACAAAAATGAGGAAAAAATAAGCAAATTCATGAAAAAGGCAGAAAAATTCATGGAAAATACAGACAAAAAAATGGAAGAATTCAAGAAAATAATA
>NW_004444080.1:3567670-3569031 GCF_000243295.1 Trichechus manatus latirostris | reverse complement strand
ACCCCATATAGGATAGACCCCAAAAGAAAATCACCAAGGCGTATCATAATCACACTTGCTAAAACCAAAGACAAAGAAAGAATCCTGAGAGAGGCTCAAGAAAAACAAAAGGTCACATACATACAGAGGAGAAACAATAAGACTAAGCTCGGATTATTCAGCACAAACCATGCAGGAAAGAAGGCAATGGGATGACATATTTAAAATCTTGAAAGAAAAAATTGCCAACCAAAAATAATATGTCGTGCAAAACTCTCATTCAAATATGATGCTGAAATTAGGTCATTTCCAGATAAACAGAAATTAAGGGACCATGTAAAAACCAAACCAAACTTACAAGACTTATTAAAGGGAGTCCTTCGATCTGAGAACAAACTACATCAGACCACAGGCTGAATCTAGGAAGCAGGAAAGTACCAGCCAGATACCAAGGTAGAAATGAACTCTCAAGGACTATGCAAAACCAAAAGAATTACAACAGGGAACCAGAGAGGTGAAACTGCAAATGGTAACAGCATCAGAACAATAAGAGAGAATAAACAGGGTAGGTATGGAACCTTTTAATGGAGACGAAGGTAAGGCAATAAAAAGTAACGATAGACTGCTTCAAACCTAGGAAGATAAAGGTAAATGACAAGGTAACCACAAAGAAAGTTAACAGACCTACTCATCAAAATAAAGAAGAAAATCATAAAGTTTCAGTAACAACAAAATCTACAAAAACAAAAGAAATAAAAAAAATCCACAAACAAAAGGAAATCAGCACAGGAGAGTAAGAGGAACAAAGAAAATGTCAGAAGCATCTCATAACATGGATGAAACTGGAGAACATTTTGTTGAGCGAACTAAGTCAAATACAAAAGGACAAATATTGTATGAGACCTCTACTGTAAAAACTCATGTAAAAGTTTACACACACAAAGAAACAATCTTTGTTGGTTATGAGGTATGGAAGTGGTGGGACAGGAAAACTTAATAGACAATAGGTAAGTGGTAACTTTGGTGAAGGGTAAGACAGTACAAAATCCTGGGGAAGACAGCACAACTTGTAGAAGGAAAGGTCATGGAAGCTCCATAGACACTTCCAAACTCCCTGAGAGACTGAATTGCTGGGCAGAGGGCTGTGGGGTCCATGGTCTTGGGAAACATCTAGATCAATTGGCATAACACAGTTTATAAGGTCAATGTTCTACATTCTACCTTGGTGAGTAGCATCTGGGGTCTTAAAAGCCTGTGAGCATCCATGTAAGATACTCCACTGGTGTCATCCCTTCGGAAGCAAGAGAGAATGAAGAGAACAAGACACAAGGAAAAGATTAGTTCAAAGGACTAATGGACCACAGCTCCCACAGCCTCCACCA
>NW_004444080.1:3536096-3558884 GCF_000243295.1 Trichechus manatus latirostris | reverse complement strand
ATGTTGTGGGGTTGTTAACCAATGTCATAAAACAACATGTGTACTACTGTTTCATCAGAAACTATTTGTTCTGTAAGCCTTCACCTGAAGTACAAAAAAAATTAAAAAAAAAGTACGGTAAAAAAAACTTCTGAAGCAGTTCTACTCTGTGTACACAGACTCAAAGGCAACTAACAAGAACAGCAATGACATATTCTAAAATTCCGCACTGCAAATTCACAAGGTGTTAAACTCTGTCTGACACCTTAGCTAAGTATTTAACAGATTATTTTACTGCTCTATTAGACCAGCTGCTTCTGATTGACGGAATACATGATAACGTCTGTGAATCCAGTTGCCATAAACCAACTGTTACGCATTCTTTACTATAAAATTATCTTATTACAAAGTAATAGTGTGTAGGATATCCTGCCGAGAGATTAGATTTTCTGTCAGCTCTCCATTGGTCACAATGGTGGGCTCACTGTGGGAAAGTAAACCCATATCTGAACCAGGGCTCCTTTGGTTTCTACAGTACCCCATATTATTCACTGTAAGATGTATTTATGCCAGAAAGGCTATTATCCCCTGCCTTCCATAAACCCAATCCAACAAGAAGAATCCGATGGCATGTCTGGGTCCCCTGGTACTAGGATGAACTCAAATCTCATATTGAACTGTTCTCATAAAGTTTCAAAATTTTCCTATTCCCAGTCATAAGTTCCTTTACAGGAAGGATTGGGGAAAAGTTTATTATATATACTCACATGGTTATTACAGGATCTTTTCTCTCCTTCAATTAATCAGCTGTCGGACTGTGAAATTAATCAAATCTGAAAGCCAGGGAAGTAACTGAGATTTCCCATTTCTTGATAGTCTTAAATATTTTTTATTATACAAATTGAGTAACATTCTAACTCTCTTGCCTCTAGGAATATCGTGATTCTTCCATGACCTCAGACCCCTGTAGGGCAAGTTAACCTGATTGCCACTCCTGCCTTGCTACTTATTACTGTCATAAAGTTACCTCACTTCTGAAATTAAATGCTGCTAGTTATCTCTGTCTGTCATGGATTGAATTATGTCCCCCAAAAATGTGAGTATCAATTTGGCTAAGCCATGATTCCAAGTATTGTGTTGTTGTCCTCCATTTTGTGATTGTAGTTTTACATTAAAGAGGATTAAGGTGAGATTGTAACACCACCTTTACCCAGGTCACATCCCTGATCCAGTGTAAAGGGAGTTTCTCTAGGGTGTGGCCTGCACCACCTTTTATCTCTCAAGAGATAAAAGGAAATGGAAGCAAGCAGAGAGTTGGGGACCTCATACCACCAAGAAAGCAGTGCTGGGAGCAGAGTGCCTCCTTTGGACCTGGGGTCCCTGCAGGGAGAAGCTTCTAATCTGGGGGGAGATTGATGAGAAGGCCAACAGAGAGAGAAAGGCTTCCCCTGGAGCTGACTCCCTGAATTTGTACTTGTAGCCTATTAGACTGTGAGAAAATAAATTTCTCTTTGTTAAAGCCATCCACTTGTGGTATTTCTGTTAGACAGTACTCGATGACTAAGACACTGTCTTTCCAAAATTCCATGATTTCCATTTATGTTATGGAGACCAGTTCCATGAAAGCATCTACTATAATCAGTCCCAGCTTACAGAAGGCAACCACCACGGAGTTTCTCAAAGATGCTATGACACATACCATTAAGTCATTATTTTCTGCCTTAGAGAAAGTAGTGCTATCGAGGCCTTCTTAGGGAACCTGGTCTGGTGATGGGTTCTCTAGTCTCCTATAGTAAGTCTGTTCTATATTTTCACTTTTCTAAGTTTTCTTATCCTTTTTTCAATGCTACAGAATTCCCAGCATCTTCACTTTGTTAACTAAAATTCATAATCGTATTCAAGCTTAAATGTGTTACCTCATCAGAGTGTTAAGACCAGCTCCAGTTGTTCTTGACAGAATATTGAATCCTGAGACATGAGTGAGTGTCACCAGGTTCAAAAATTATCCCATATAAAGGCTGATATTTTACTTATGTCCTTATTATAGCACCTCAAGACCCACTCTTCCTGCTGAAAGGTCCAAAATTCACTTGCTGTGCAATTTTATTCCTGAAGAACAGACTGTATTTCCCCATTACTGTGCTAAAACTTGATTCTAGTTATTGACTTAGAATAATGTGGGGTAGCAGGGATCAATGTTGAGGAGTTCAAGTATCATCTTTGCAAGCACTGCTTCCGTTGAGGGCTTTAAAAAGTCTCCAGGAAGGGCAAGATTTCTCTCTTCTGGCAAGGGGGAAGGGGACTTTTTCAATATATAGAAAGTTGAGATTTTAATTATTTGAATTTTTCAGACTCATTCACACCAAAATGTCCCCATCCCCTTCTCAGAATCTCACTCTTTAATGGGTCATATGATGGTCACAGCCACCATTTAACATAATGTCTTTCTTTCTTCTTGTACATCATTCCATTCCATCACAGGTGAAAATCAGAGAAATTGTGAATCTGGTGCATGCCACTGTGTCTCAGTTCTCCAATTAATATCAGCAATGGGATACTTATTGCCATATTACTGATAAGTGATCCACCTTCAAAATTTCATTCTGAATTTAAGTTTTCTAGGCCACTTTTTCTAGGCCACATAAACTTTCAATAGGCCACTATTGTCTTAGCCTGGTTTCCTGTCAAAGCAAAACCTAAAATGGAAGGTTAAGCATAAGTCACTTATTGGAGAGTTAATGAAACGAAAGCATGAAACTTTAAGAAATGTGAATTAAATCACATTTCCAATCCAAATTGTCCAAAGCAATGAACAACTCAATGGCTATGAGAGCACCAGAGAAGCTGAGTGTTTGTCAGTTCTTATTGCCAGTAGTCACATTGATCCATCTACAGAAGATAAGAATGCCTCACACTTCCTAACCAACAGACATTATCCTTTAATAAAAGATGACAATTTAATGAGCAATCATCTTGACCAAAAAGATAACTATTTGGGAAGCACAGACACTCAATTTATTGGTTTGGAAGGAGGATAGGAAGGAAGCAATTTCATTGTTTGAAAAATAGATCTCTCAAGGTTGTGCAGTCTGCTTTTTCTCATGAAATTTATCTAGACACAGAAGTTCCACTGACCTCCAAGGGAACTCTGACCTTAGATCAACTTTCCTAAGGAATGAAGAATTACAGGAAGCACTGTCTAAGAAACACTATACTGAGAATTTGTAGAGATGGAGAATGCTAAACGCCTTTGCTTTTGGTATCCAATTCTCAGTTAATTTCATAATTCCAAAGATTGAATGTATAGTGGGACAATAATGTAAATCTGGAAATAGAACTAAAATTTGATATCAAATTTGGTGAAATAATATCACCTTAAATGAGGTTTGAAAGGGCACTTTGATTAGTGTATTTTAAATAGAAACTTTGTATCTCAACAATTAGTCATTGATTTGCAGATTTGCAGTCATTAAAACACCAGAAAATCCCTCGTCTATTAAAATAAATCTTGTGGTGTTAGACGTTTGCCAAGGTAAAAACTTAATTCTTCTGTATGTTGAAAGTTCCAAGCTCTAATAGAATTAAGTGTAAATCTACAATGTTATCACATGGCCTCTTTCATACTTGAAAAAAAGGGAAATCTTTTAAATTATATTTAAGTAGGATTAAATTATATTTAGACTACACTAGTTGGGCAAGGTCGGAAATTTTCAATAAGTTCTGTGATTTTAATCCATACTACCTATATACATGAGACATAACTAATTTACAGAACCCAACAAAAATCTATAAAATAATGAACAATAATAATATGAGATATCAAGAACCAAGACGTAAATCCATCCACCTACGGTCACCTGATCTTCGACAAGAGCCCAAAGTCCATCAAATGGAGAAAAGACAGTCTTTTTAACAAATGGTGCTGGCAAAACTGGGTGTCCATCTGCAAAAGAAAAATGAAACAGGACCCATATGTCACACCATATACAAAAACTAATTCAAAATGGATCAAAGACCTAAATATAAAGCCTAAAACTATAAAGTTCATAGAAGAAAAAATAGGACCAACACTACAGGCCTTAAGACATGGCATTAACAGGACTCAAACCATAACCATCAACACACAAACTCCAGAGAATAAGCTAGATAACTGGGATCTTCTAAAAATTAAACAGTTAAGCTCATCAAAAGACTTCACCAAAAGAGTAAAAACAGAACCTGCAGACTGGGAAAAAATTTTTGGACATTACAAGTCAGACAAAGGTCTAATCTCCATAATCTACAAGAAAATCCAACACCTATACAACAAAAAGACAATCCAATTAAGAAATGGGCAAAGAAAATGAATAGACACTTCACCAAAGAAGACATTCAAGCGGGCAACAGACGCATGAGGAAATGCTCACGATCACTAGTCATTAGAGAAATGCAAATTAAAACCACGGTGACATACCATCTCATCCTGGCATTACTGGCATGAATCAAAAACACTGGAAATAACAAATGTTGGAGGGGCTGCGGGGAGATGGGAACTCTTATGCACTGCTGGTGGGAATGCAAAATGATACAACCATTTTGGAAAATAATATGGCACTTCCTTAGAAAGCTAGAAATAGAAATATCATATGATCCAGCAATCCCACTCCTAGGAATATGTCCTAGACAAATAAGAGCTGTCACACGAATAGACATATGCACACCCTGTTCAGTGCAGCATTGTTCACAATAGCAAAAAGATGGAAACAACTTAGATGCCCATCAACAAATGAATGGATAGACAAACTATGGTATATACACACAATGGAATACTATGCAATGAGAAAGAACAGTGATGAATCTGTGAAGCATCTCATAACATGGATGAAACTGGAGGACATTATGCTGAGTGAAATAAGTCAATCACAAAAGAATAAATATTGTATGAGACCACTACTGTAAAAACTCATGAAAGTTTTACACACAAAAAGAAACAATCTTTGTTGGTTATGAGGGATGGGAGGGGTGGAGGGGGGAAATGCTAAATAGACAATAGATAAGTGGAAACTTTGGTGAAAGGTAAGACAGTACACAATACTCGGGAAGCCAGCACAGCTTGTACAAGGAAAGATCATGGAAGCTCCATAGACACATCCAAACTCCTTGAGGGACTGAATTGCTGGGCAGAAGGCTGTGGGGACCATGGTCTCGGGAAACATCTAGCTCAATTGGCATAACACAGTTTATAAAGACAATGTTCTACATTTTATCTTGGTGAGTAGCGTCTGGGGTCTTAAAAGCCTGTGAGCAGCCATCTAAGATACTCCTCTGGTCTCACCCCTTCTGGAACAAGGTAGAATGAAGAAAACAAGATACAAGGAAAAGATTAGTCCAAAAGACTAATGGACCACAACTACTACGGCCTCCACCAGACTGAGTCCAGTACAGCTAGATGGTGCCTGGCTACCACCACTGACTGCTCTGACAGAGATCACAACAGAGCGTCCTAGACAGAGCTGGAGAAAAACGTAGAACAAAATTCTAACTCACAAAAAAAGACCAGACTTACTGGCCTGACAGACTGCAGAAGCCCCGAGAGTATGGCCCCCAAACACCTTTTTAGCTCAGTAGTGAAGTCACTCCCGAGGTTCACCCTTCAGCTAAAGATTAGACAGGCCCATAAAACAAAAAGAGACTAATAGAGCACAACAGTCCAGGGACAAGGACTAGAAGGCAGGAGGGGACAGGAAAGCTGGTAATAGGGAACCCAAGATTGAAAAGGGAGACTGTTGGCATGTCCTGGTGTTGTTAACCATTGTCATAAAACGATATGTGTACTGTTTAATGAGAAACTATTTGTTCTGTAAACCTTCATCTAAAGTACAATAAAATATATATATATAAAATAATAATATGAGATATATAGTAAAACATACTTATCTAACAAATATTTAAATATATATTAAATTTGAATAAAAATTTTACATAATGAGCATAATTTATTAACTAAATATTATGTAAAAACACGAAGAAGAAAACAAATCATTTTCTTAAGTATCTGATAAACTAAATTGAAGACATGCATAAATAATTAAAATTCCGGGATAAAAGTGACATGTGCCATTAAAGAGATTTAGATAAAATGCTAAAGGATTTCACAGAAGAAACTACTTCCAGCTCTGAAATGGACAGATACCAATCTTCAAAGCTAGTGGCTTGGTATTCTGTGACTAAAAGTGAATTAAGTAATTAAGTAAAATACAAAGTAAAATCTTGGCTATGCAGAATCCCTTCATTAATGACTCACCTGAGACATTGAGGAGAGATCATAGTAAAATCCACTAAACATTTCCTTTCCTTCCTAAAAGGAATCCAAATAACACAATATAGCTTTTACTTTATGATTCAGTGTCTGCATTATAGTTGTTAACTATTCTTGTGCACTGTAGTTGAGCATTACATAATGGCTCAGCTGAAAATGATGTTGTATATGAGGCTAAAAGTGTAGTATCTACAATGTAAACTAGCAATTGATTCCCTACAAAAGATATCAATTTACCTTTTTCTTTTTTAACTTTTGTCTTCATGGGGTTGATTGAAGAATGTACAGTTGCCTGAATTCCTAAGCATAGCATAGTTCAGTGAGTGTGTTTGCAGGTTTGATTAGAAAATCAAAGACCACAACCATCTTTCTGCAAATAGCTTTCTAAAAACAAATTACTTTCCAATCAATTCAGACTCATGGAGACTTCATTTGTGTAGAGTAGAAGTGTGCTCCATAGGGTTTTCAATGGCTGATATTTCAGAAGTAGATTGCCAGACTTTTTCTCAAAGACACCTCTGGGTGGACTAGAACCTCCAATCTTTTGGTTAATAGCTAAGCACCTTAACAGTTTGAACCACCCAAGGATTCAAAATACCATTTGATTTATACATTGCATTTGGAAAACAGACTGTTTATAAGTCCGAGCCCATCACTACAGCTCACTTGAAACACATCTGAGCATGGTTATGAAGAAATGGTAACTCACTGTTTCAAGAATACGTGGTAAATTTTCTTAACAGAAATGATCTAGAGCCTATATTTATCATCATCATACGAGAATATTTCTGCATACCTAATTGATAATGTCATTTATTCTTTGCTTTTGACTTCTAACATAAGTTCAAAGTGAGCACTTCCTGCATTTTGATTCCTCAGAGCTGAGGTCAATGGGTGACACCTAGTGAGTTCTCATTTGACGTAACTTGGATTTTAATCATATTTATGTCTACCCTAGAAAAAGGTATCATGCTTGGTAAAACAGAGCATCAGCAAAAACAAGGGAAACCCTCAAAGAGATAGACTGACACAATAGCTACAACAATGGACTCAAACATACCAACAGTTGGGAAGATGGAGTAGAACAGGGCAACAGGGCAATATTTCTTTCTGTTATACATAAGGTCACCATGAATCAGAGCAACAACAGCAAATCTAGCCTGCCTTTTATCACAAAGGATTTGAGGTAACTTACAACAAAAACATAAGCAATGAAATGACAAAATAGGAATGGAAAAGCAGAGCCATTCAAGAGGAGAATACTATACTACTAAACTACATGGAAAGCAGCCCTGCAGGTGCAACGGTCAAGTGTTCGGCTGCAAACTGAAGGGTCATTGGTTCAAACCCACCAACAGTTCTGTGGGAGAAAAGATCTGGTGATCTTCTCCTGCAAAGATTATAGCCTAGGAAACCCTATGGGGAACTTCTACTCTGTCCTATAGGGTCGCTATGAGTTGGAATTGACTCAATGGCACACAACCACTAACTACAAGCTACATGTCAACATAGTGGCTACGGGGGTTTCAAATTTGTATCTGTGCTTTTTGAGGGGCAGTAAGAAAAACAAATTTTGTTCTATTATTTTGTTTATAAAACAAAATAAAGCAAAATTTTCCTTACTCAAGAGAAACATTTACTTTCTCACTATCAAACTCTCAACCACTCTCAAGAAGAGCTTTATATAGGAGATTCTGGTTGAATGATGTAAAGAAGAGAATACAGCAAAGGCAGTAATGAGTTAAACATAGCTATAATTAGGAGTTTGAGGAGGATAATAATCTTTGGATGGAATTATGCACTTTGACTACTGTTCATCTTCCACTATTGTTTTCGAAGTTCTTGCAGGCACTGTACAGGTAGTTAGACAACTGTAGGCAATCTCATGCAGGAGCATAGCTTGGCCCATTGAGTTTCACAATCCAAGGAAAGGAAGCCTACAGACTGCTTTGAAGGAGAAAAGAATGGCAGACTCTTACCAGTTTTATTAACCTGGTAATCACTCCTTCTCTGTGGGTAGAGAAAACTAGCTAACATTGTTATTTCTATTCAGGACTGTTGCTTCAATAGTGAAGGGCAGTGGAAAACATGAAGATAAGAGAATGGGGGTCCACCTAACAGCTGTGGCTGCAAGAAATAATACTCAAGAGCATAAAATTGCAGTGTAAATTATTGTAGATGGAATTGTGTGAGGAGCCAAGTTAATGTAGTTGGTGCATATAGACCCTTGATGATTATATTGATACAAGTATAATATTTGGAGTACCTCAGAGAGTGTTAAATTGCATATCCCTGAGACGTTTTTTTTCCAAATATGACCTTTCTCAGTTCAAATTTGGATAAAATCTTGGGAAGAGACAATTTTAGATTGTGTTTTTGTGGAGGCAAAAAATCCTGTATTCTAAAAGACTTCTATATTTCTGATTTAATAGTTGAATGAAGTATTTTTAGACGGATGAAGTGTAGGTGATTACCTATCTTCCCAGACTCCATATCTGCCCTATCACCTGTCTCTTTACCAACATGTCTTCTTTGTTGCTGTCAACACAACCCCCGCTCACGGCCTCCATCATTAATTATAATAACTGCAGATGCTACTGAGGCCTTGTTGATGCCATTCCCACTGGTCAAACATCTCTTCAACTCGTCAATTCTTCATGCTTGTGTCTCCTTCCAGTGCTACCATTCCCACTCCTTTAGGTTTATAGATAAAGTAGGGAGGTTTTATATACTGTATGGAATAGGGTGTACATTTTCTTCCATATGATCTTCAGCTCCATCAAGTATACAAAATCTCTAGAAAGCTGTGAGTCTTTCTAACTAAGTTTATTTATCCTTGGGTGTTCAGGGTGATTATTGGTATAATTTTTGAGTCTGAAGGTTTTCCAGGGGCTTAGAAGTTCACCATTTGTCTCTCAGTTTGTCATACTGTGGTAGTTTGCATGCTGCTGTGATGCTGGAAGCTATGCCACCAGTATTTCAAATACTAGCAGGGTCATCCATCACAGGCAAGTTTCAGTGGAGCTTTAAAACTAAAACAGACTAGAAGGAAAGGCCTGGTGATCTACCTCTGAAAATTAGCCAACAAAAACCTTGTAGATCACAACAGAACCTTGTCCCACTGACTTGCTTTGGACATGTCATCAGGATGGATCAGTTGCTGATGGAGGACATCACGTCTGGTGAAGGAGAGGGCCAGTGAAGACAAGGGAAATCCTTGTGAGATGGATTGGCACAGTAGACACGATGATGGGCTCCAGCATGCTGGTGATGGTGAGGATGACACAGACTGGATAATGTTTTGTTCTTTTATATGTAAGGTCACCATGGGTCATAGTTGACTCGATGGCAGGTATTTTTCTGTCTATCTATCTATCTATCTGTCTATCTAATCCTAGAGGAGAGATTTCAGGTAGCTGAGATTCAAATGAAAAATTTTCTTTATTAAATTTTTTGCCATTTAAGGTTTTTAGTCATTTGGTTTCAACCATTTTTCAGGCTTTCCCCTCATTTATCCCTCTGTGAAATTTCTGGTTTAGCCAGCTTAGATTATATGTTACATCTTAAGTGTATCTGGAGAGCTTTCTTCCTTGAGTCCTTCCTCAAGTGTTCTCTTTGACTGCAATGTCTTTTACCCTCTTGTTCCTGTAGAATTTGATTGATGTTTTAAAGCCTAGTTCTTATCTGACTTCATCTGTGAGGCCTTCCTGACCTTAGCCAAAAGTTTTTTCTTCTTCATAATCTGCTGTGACAATGGCAGGATTAGTAGAAATGGGACAGCATATAAGAGAGAGTTAGGGAATTTGATTTCTATTTTTGGTTCTACTTAGTATATAATCTTAAATAAAACACTTAACCTCTTGTAGTTAATATTACTTACTCTGCTTGACACCTTGATCTATACAGAGCTTCAAAGACATACTATACTTTGAATTTATAACAGGAAAATAAAATGCTTTGAAAACTTTAAAATATTTTACAGATATAAGGTACTATTTTATCATTAGACTTTTGCTTAAAGTCATATTCTTTGTGTGATTTCATACTTATCTCACATCAAACAGGGACAATTGTAACACCCATTTTATAGTGATTAATCAGGTTATAACAGATGTAAAGTGATTAGCACAAAATTTGGCATTTAGGCGGAGGCTAATCCCCATCATGGTGCTTCTTTTTGGCTGCTTTTAAGGTTTTGTTTTTATCAATAAAATTAGCAAATTTGTTATTATGTACTTTTCTGTGTTTTATTTCTATTTATTCTTTGAGGGGTTTATTAAACTTATTGGATCTGTTGGTTTATAGTTTCCATCAAATCCGAAAAAAAAATTGAACATACCTTCAATTTTTTTTCTGCCTTATCCCCATTTCCTTCACGGGCCTCAACTTTACATATATTAGAGAAATTCATATTCACTAATGTTAATTTTTTTCCATTTTCTTCATCTCTTTATTTGATATTGTATAGTTTCTATTGTTATCTTCAAATTCACTGATCTTTCTCTGCTTTGTCTAATCTTCTGTAATCCCATTGAGTATATTTTTCATTTTAGACATTTTATTTTTTCACTTCTAGGGTTCCATTTGCCTCCTAATTAGATCGTTCTTTTTTTTTTCTTATGTTCGTTTGTTTCCCCACCTTCTTGTATGTATAAACCCCATTTATAATATCTGTGTTAACATCTTTCTGTGCTAATTCCATCATCTCTTTTATTTCTGTTTCTGATTCTATTAATTGTATGTTTGTTTTGTTTTTGCCTAGGTATAAATCGTATTTTCCTGTTTCTTCCCATGTTTGGTAATTTTTGACTGGCTGTCAGGTTTTACAAATTTAACATTGTTGAACATTCATTGTATTCTTTTAAATATTGTTGGATTTTCTTCTAGCTCAGATATGTTCGTTGTAATTAATTTGATCCCTTTTAAGGTTTATTTTAAGCTTTACTAGAGTGTGACCCGAGAAGCCTTTATTCTATGCTTAATTGAGTCACACTACTCAGGCAATGGGGTCCGTGGGTGGTACAAATGTTAATATGCTCAGCTGCTAACCAAGAGGTTAAAAGTTTGTGTCCACCCAGAGGCACCTCAAAAAAAAAAAAGGCTTGGCGATCCATTTCCAACCAATTAGTCATTAAAAATCTTATGGAGCACAGTTCTGCTCTGACACACATGGGGTTACCAGTAGTCTGAATTGACTCCATGACAACTGGTACTTCGACAATACCCTTCTAAAGATTCTACACGAGAACCCAGGTTACTAGGTCTTTACACTCCAGCTGATGGGAAAACAAACTGTTCCCAATCTTTTGAAACTCCTGTGGAGTTTTTGACCTATTGCTTTACCTATCCTTGGGTAGTGTCTTATGCAGATCAGTACTCAGCCAGACATTCCAGTGACCCTTCTGCATTTCTCCAATGATCTTTCTCTTTGTGCAACGTCCTTCTCTCTGAAGATTGACATCCTTAATCTCCAATTCTGTCTCCTTAACTCAGTAAGATCAGTAGACCATGTTTGCTTTCCCTCTCCCAGCACGGCTGACTAGAAACTATCGCTAGGCAGTAAGCTGGAGTGATCATAAGGTTTACCTTGTTTATTTCCTTTCTCTCGGTGAGAACAATCCTGAGCTACCTGTTGACAAACAGGCAACTGTTGCTTAACTAATAAGAATTGTTGTTTCCTATATTTTGTCCAGTTTTCTAGTTGTGTAAGTAAGAGGGTATTATGGATTGAACGGTGTTGCCCCAAAATATGTGTTGTAATTCCTACTA
This sequence comes from Trichechus manatus latirostris, assembly GCF_000243295.1. Lineage (NCBI taxonomy): Eukaryota > Metazoa > Chordata > Mammalia > Sirenia > Trichechidae > Trichechus > Trichechus manatus. The sequence goes on along the minus strand of NW_004444080.1, from coordinate 3,546,838 downwards.
TACCTATGGTTATAAACCCATTTGGGAATTGGGTCATCTTTGTTATGTTAATGATGCAGTATTAGTGTAGTGTATGTTTTAAGTCAATTTCTTTTGAGATATAAAAGCAGATTAACCAAACAACAAGCTAACAGAGATGGGTGAAGATAGATGCCTCACGACATGAGATCTCCAAGGAACCAAGAAACGGAAGCTGAAAAGAGACAAGGAGCCAAGAGAGACAAGAAAGGCTTCCCCTAGAGCTAGTGTCCCGAATTTGGACTTCTAGACTCCTAAACAGTGACAACATAAATTTTTGTTTGTTAAAGCCACCCTCTTGTGATATTTCTGTGATAGCGGCACTAAATAACTAAGAAAGAGGGTGAATCCAGTCTTTCTTACCCCATCATGGCCTAGAAAATATATTCCTATCACTATTTTCACAAAATGGTATAAACAAATTGTGATACTACTCTTTTACTTAAATAGTTGGCAGTGAAGATGTGACCAGTTGAATGTCTGCTTTATTGATTTGATGTTATTTTACCTTTCATGAACCTAAATGCTTTGGCTTACATTTCTTGTGGGACATACAGATGTAAGACCAGCAGAAAGAAAAACTAGAAATGGAGACATGAAGAAGAAGCTAGAGAGACATATATTCAGAATTGAATGAAAAAGAACAACTTTCAGATGGAGACAAAAGTTTACCAGTTCACAAAATTCCCTGTCATTGTTATCTCATGAATGTATCAGAGGGGAAAAAAAAAACTGATTTGATGGAGGTAAGAAAAAATGCCTTGAATAAGTTTTATTTTGCTACTGGCTGTCCTATGAAGTTAAGTTTGGAGCTTACGGTTTTTAAGGTTTTCAGGCTTTAAATCCTTTAGATACATCATCTATGAGTACATCAAACTAAACAGTAAACAAAACGAATTCATTCTCTCTATATTCTATTTTATCATTTTTGATGTGTTTCTTTTTGTTAAATTATCTAGGTTACAGCCTATAACTTTTGTCAAAGCCCAACAATAATGTTTTTTCTTCCAAAACCTCAAACATTACAGACATTGAAATAAAGCCTAGTGAATAAAGAATATTTTAGAGATGGAACTAGAAAACCACAAACTGCACTACTGATGACACATAGTGAAGATATGTCATCTTATTTAAATATTGCTCAAACTCAGACCTGACCAAAGTAATAGATAAATGACAACCAATTCATAGAGGCTGCCATAAAATCAAAATTAAAATTATATGTTTAATAATTTTGATATAAACATAAAGTTATCAATAAAAAAATCTGTTTTGCAATCATTCAACTTGAAATATTAAACTCATGTATTGCCTTACCCAAAATAATTGGTATACTTCTTATATAAAAATTACTCCAGTAGTATTCCACGTATCCTATATTTTCTTTAGTTATTATAGTATATTGATTTGTGCTTGACTTATTCAATATTCCCTCTTTAATAAAATGACTCTGTATGGACTGAAACAGAAAAATCAACAGTTTCACATAGAATAAGATTTAAGATCAAGAGTTTTTGCCAAGAGCCCTATGTTTTGATCAATTGAGTTAATTTGAAAAGAGTTTCAAAAGAATTTATTGTATTTGTATGGCTGCTCACAGTATTCTGTATTTGACTGTCAGGCAAGTATATAAACTAGCAGCTGTTTCTTTAAACACACTCTGTGATTATCTTTATACCACTAGTTTGTCAGTTTGTTGTACTGTAGTGCTTTATGAGTTGCTGTAATGCTGGAAGCTATGCCACTGATATTTCACATACCAGCAAGGACACCCATGGTGGACAGGTTTCAACAAAGTTTACAGACTAGAAAGGACTTAGCGAGCTACTCCTAAAAAAACAAAAAAAAAGGGCCAGTGAAAATCTTATGGATAGCAGCAGAACATTATCTGGTATGGTCCCAGAAGATGAGCCCCCAGGTCACGAGGCACTCAAAATATGACAGAGGAAGAGATGCCTCCTCAAAGTAGAGTTGACCTTAATGACATGGATGGAATTAAAGCTCTCAGGATCTTCATCTGCTGATGTGCCATGACTCAAAATAAGAAGAAAGAGCTGCAAACACCCATTAATTAGAATGTGGAATTTATGAATTATAAATCTAGGAAAATTGGAAGTTTTCATAAATGAAAATGGAACACTTAAAGATCGACATGTTAGGCATTAGTAAGCTGAAATGGACTAGTATTGGCCATTTTAAATGGGACAATCATACGATCTACTATGCTGGGAATGGCATGTTGAAGAGGAATGCTATCACATTTATTGTCAAAAAGAACATTTCGAGATCTATCCTGAAGTACAACACTGTCAGTGATAGAATAATATTAAATCACTTACAAGGAAGACCAATGTAATATGACTATTATTCAAATTTACACACCAACCACTAAGGTCAAAGATGAAGAAATTGGAGAGTTTTACCAACTTCTGTAGTCTGAAATTGATCATTTAATCCAGATGCACTGATAATTACTGGTGATTGGATTGTGAAAGTTGGAAACGAAGAATGATCAGCAGTTGGAAAATATGGCCTTGATAATAGAAACAACACTGGACATTGCATAACAGAATTCTGCAAGACCAATGACTTATTCACTGCAAATATCTTTTTTCAACAACATAAATGGCAACAATACACGTGGACCTCACCAAATGGAATACAAAGGAATGAAATTGACTACATCTGTGGAAAAAGACAATAGAGAAGCCCAATAACATCAGCCAGAAGAAGGCCAGGGGCCGACTGCGGAACAGACCATCAATTGCTCGTATGCAAGTTCAAGTTGAAGCTGAAGAAAATTAAAACAAGTCCATGAGAGTGAAAGTACGACCTTGAGTATAGCCACTTGAATATATAGACCATTTCAAGAATAGCTCTGGTGCACTGAACACTAATGACTGAAGACCAGACTAGTTGTGGGATGACATCTAAGACATGATACATGAAGAAAGCAAAAGGTCATTAAAAAGACAGGAAAGAAAGAGAAGATCAAAATGGATGTCAGAAGAGACTCTGAAACTTGCTCTTGACCTTCGAGTAGCCAAAGTGAACATAAGAAATGATGAAGTAAAAGAACTGAAGATTTCAAAGGATGGCCCGAGAAGACAAATTATTATAATGAAACGTGTAAAGATCCGGAGTTAACAAATCAAAAGGGAGAAACACGCTCGGCATTTCTCAAGCTGAAAGAACTGAATCAAAAATTCAAGCCTCAAGTTGCAATATTTAAAGATTCTAAGGGCAAAACATTAAACAATGTAGGAATCATCAAAAGAAGACGTAGGGAATACACTGAGTCATTGTACCAAAAAGAATTGTTTGATGTTCAACAATTTCAGGAGGTAACATATGATCAAGAATGCATGACACTGAAGGAAGAAGTCCAAGCTGCACTGAGCACTGGCAAAAAACAAGGCTCCAGGAATTGATGGGAATACCATTTGATATGTTTCAACAAACCAATGCAGTGCCAGAAGTGCTCACTCATCTATGCCAAGAAATTTGGAAGACAACTACTTGGCCAACCAACTGGAAGAGAACTATATGTGTGCCCATTCAAAAAAAGGTGATCCAATAGAATGTGGAAATTATCAAACAATCTTATTAATATCACATGCAAGAAAAATTTTGCTGAAGATCATTCAAAAGCAGTTGTAACAGTACATAGACTGGGAAGTGCTAGAACTTCAAGCCAGATTCAGAAGAGGACACAGAACAAAGGATATCATTGCTGATGTCAGATGGATCTGGTTGAAAGCAGAAAATACCAGAAAGGTTTTTACCTGTGTTTCATTGACTGTGCAAAGGGATTGAAGTGTGTGGATCATAACAAGGTATGGACAACATTACAGAGAATGAAAATTCCAGAACACTTAATTGTGCTCATGAGGAACCTGTACATAGACCAAGAGGCAGTCATTAAAACAGAACAAGGGGATATCATGTGGTTTAAAATCAGGAAAGGTGTGCATCAAAGTTGTATCATTTCATCAGATTTATTCAATCTGCATGCTGAACAAATGATCCAAGAAGCTGGACTATATGAAGAAGAATACAGCATCAGGATTAGAGGAAGACTGATTAACAACCTGCCATATGCAGATGACACAACCTTGCTTGCTGAAAGCGAAGAAGACTTGAAGCACTTACTGATGAAGATCAAAGACTACAGCCTTCAGTATGGATTATACCTCAACATAAAGAAAACAAAAATCCTCACAACTGAACCAATAAGCAACACCATGATAAATGGAGAAAATATTGAAGTTGTCAAGGTTTTCATTTTACTTTGATTCACAATTAACACCCACAGAAGCAGCAGTCAAGAAATCAAATGGTGTATTGCATTGGGCAAATCTGCTACAAAAGACCTCTTTAAAGTGTTAAAAAGTATAAGGTTTTTTTTGTTTTTGTTTTTTAAGGACTAAGGTGTGCCTGACCCAAGCCATGGTATTTTCAATGTCTCATCTGTATTCGAAAGCTGGACCGTGAATAAGGAAGATCGAAGAAGAACTGATGCCTTTGAATTACGGTGTTGAAGAAGAATTCTGAATACACCATGGACTGACAGAAGAACAAACAACTCTGTCTTGGAAGAAGTACAGCCAGAATGTTCCTTAGAAGCAGGGATGGCAAAACTTCCTCTCACATACTTTGGACATGTTATCAGGAGGGACAGTTCCTGGAGGAGGACATCATGCTTGGTAAAGTTGAGAGTCAATGAAAGAGATGATAACCCTCAAAGAGATGAACTGACACAGTGGCTGCAACAATAGGCTCTAGAATAACAATAATTGTGAGGATGCCACAGAATCAGGCAGCATTTCCTTCTTTTGTACATAGGGCTGCTATGAGTTGGAACAGACACGATGTCATCTAACAACAACATACATGTGGACCTCGCCAGACAGAATACACAGGAATCAAATCAACTACATCTATGGAAAGAGACAATGGAGAAGCTCAATAGCATCAGTCAGAACAAGGCCAAGGGCAGACTGCAAAACCGACCATCATAGGATTGCTGTGAGTGGGAACCGACTTGATGGCACTTAACATCAACAACAACGAGTATCCCTTTAAATTCATGCTCAATATGTAGTGCTACAAATGTTTTTTGTCCGCTGATTCCATTCAATTCAATAACTTTATTGAATACTTATTAGTTTATTAAATCACTCTAAGCAATCATATCACTCAATATAATATCTATCATTTTAGAAATAAAAATAAATAAAAGACAACTCTTAATGCAATTTCCTGTATACTTTATGGTAATTAGCACCTCATACATATATATTTTTAATAAGAGAAAGATAATTTTATTGGGATTTAATCCAAATTACATATAATATTTGCCAAAAATAATTATGTTTTGGGGATCCTTGAATTATCTAGTTTGGCTTTCTATAGCATCTAAATTAAAAAATATAGACAGTTAAAAACTTAATTTCTTCATTGTCTTGGTGGGTAGACATAGTAAAATTTAGATAAAAATTTTAAAAACTTAAATAAAAATGTCAAAGATAGAGATTTCCTGTTTGATCAAGTGAATATAATGGTGGACTGACGTATTAGAAAAGGGACTACCAAGAAAGATTGCCAGAAAATTAAACATACAAATGTCTTAGTCATCTAGGACTGCTATAACAGAAATACTACAAGTGGATAGCTTCAACAAAGAGAAATTTATTCTCTTACAGTAAAGTAGGTTAAAAGTCCAAACTCAGGGTGTCAGCTCCAGGGGAAGGCTTTCTCTCTCTGTTGGCCTTCTCACTGATATTCCCCTGGACTAGGAGCTTCTTCGCACAGGAACCCTAGGTCCAAAGGACACGCTCTGCTCCTGGCACTGCTTTCCTGGTGGTATGAGGTCCCCCTGTCTCTCTGCTCCTGGCACTGCTTTCCTGGTGGTATGAGGTCCCCCTGTCTCTCTGCTCCTGTCTCTCTTTTATACCTCAACACATTGCCTCAAGACACAATCCAATCTTGTAGATTGAGTCCTGCCTCACTAACACAACTGCAGCCCATCATCCCTCATTAACATCATAGAGGCAGGATTTACAACACATGGAAAAATCACACAATACCGGGAACCATGGCCTAGTCAAATTGATACATACGTTTTTTAGGGGATATAATTCAATCCATGACAACAAAGTTCACAGCTTCCTGCACTGCAGTTTTTAATAAAAGATGACTACTTAAGTACAAGTCATTTTAAAGAAGAGGAATAAGAAAATAAACAAGCATGTGCAACCTTTGATTATTGACTTAGAGAGATGTTAATAAACAACACTGTGCAACCAGAGGTCTCCCCTACATAAAATGGATGTTGAGCAAAACGTTATTTGCTTGGAATTGAAAATGATTCTTTAAAAGACAATAAAAATGAAATCTGCTTGAAATCAAATGCCTGAAGTTATAAAATGTTGCACATAAAATAAAGAAGCTATATAATTTTTTTAAGCAAAGGAAGAAATACATATTGGAAAAGATAATTGATTTTTCTTTCTCTTTTGAGTCTTTGGGATTTTATCTATGAGGCTTTTATGCCAGCTCATGGCATCCCTCAAAAAATGTATATAAGAAGAGAAGTTTATTCCATACTCAAAGAGATTTCAAGATATGTGAACTCTTAAAAGCCAAATATAGACGTAATTTTACAAAAGGTAACTTGCTCTCATGAGTTTGCATATCAAGATACCTGAAATTAAAAAAAAAAAAAAATCAGGCTCTCTATTCCCATGGTGCCACTTACTGCTTGGGGCCATCACTCACCATTCTTAATCTCTGTTTCTACATGTGTAATATGTGCTATATCTACCAGGCTCACTGTAATGATTACATGAAATGACAGGTCTTGGAGTGGTGATTGGAACTGAGTAAATTCACAAGAAAAAGTTGTGCTAGTTACTGAGACACATAGGGTTAACAGTGCCTGCAGAATAAAAGAGCTGTTAAAAGACTACCACCTTAGAAGTTGGGTAAGCAGGAACCACATCCCGTCAACATAAAATAAGGTTAGAACAACCAGTGAATTACTACTTCCTCCTTAGTGTTTTTCTAGTCCTTTTCCCCTTCTTACAGGATCTGCACACGCAGAAGAACAAAGTGTGACTGCTGTTTTGGCCCACCGAAGGGGGCTAAGTAATACAGAAGATCAGTGCTCCTGCGCCATACCCCACATTCCATAATAAATGATGCCGAGAGCTGCTGAGAGGACTCCATCTTGAATATCAGCAGGTTCCATCTTGGATATCAGATGCATGCGCAACCTAATTAGTATGCACTACCATTCCAAGGAGTTGCCGCCTCTTCCAAGAAACCCACTGAATATTCAATGCTTTATTGTCCCCATCAAACCCATATAAGCCCTAGCCTTGCTTCTCTTGCGAACCAGTCTTTTGGAGAGGCATGAGCCCTGACTAACTCCTTTTACTTGTCACAAGTAAGATAAACCTGTTAGAGCTGAACCCCAAAATTATCTTCTTTGTGTATTCTTACAAGAGAAGACAAGGACCCATTGAGTCCAAACGGCCTCCATGCCCTTGGTGGTAATATTACTACTTTCAGCTATCATTTCCAAAAAATATTATTCCGAGAGATATTTCATAATTTATTTTCAGTACCTTTTCTTTTTTTTTTTTTTGAATTCTATCTTTACTCCAACTTTACTCCTAAATAGAATGCCTGTTGGAAAGTTTTTATAATGAAAAAAACGTTCAAGGGAAAACTTGTATAACGATTTGTAGCATCTTCAAGAAAAAAAAAAAACTGAATTTTTATGATGCTATCATAGCTGCAAACACTACTACATATGTCAAAATCTGTAACCTCAAATTCATGCTCCATAATTCCTGAGTATCCTTGAGGGGATCAAGATCAGTTGAATAAGAACCAACTTGGCTTACTGCATGCAAGCAAATCCTATCCTCTGAAGTAACACAAACCTTTCCCATTGTGATTGTCTATCATTATAATCTTTTCAGCATTACTACTTTTTGCACAAATGAGTCACCATTTCCACAGGGAAATGTATGTCAGAAACACAGTCATCTTCATGAAGTAACATGACTGTTCATCGCTAATTACTGTTTCTTTGCTAATTTCACATTATATATCAAAGAGTAATGAGTGTTGTAGGATCAGAATCAATAAACTTGAATCTCTTTTCTGCAAATCAGAGTTTATTAAAAAAGAATTTTCCAGCTAATTGACATTCCCCTAAATAGAAAGTACTCCTAATCAAGTGCTTTGCATGACCTTTCTTGTCTAACTTTTTTGTAGGCAACTGAAGATTTATGAAACAGAAAAGGAAATCAAACACTCTCATTGCAAAGCAGAAACAGAAAACTCTCTAGCTTTCTTCAAATTGCAGTGAAGCACTAGTAAAGCTGCAGGAAAATGTGCAGTCACTATCTTTGCTGGTGGAAGCATAAGTCATTGCAATATTTTTGGAAAATAATTCACATCTTAAAATCTCTAAACATATTTATACCCTTTGACGCATTTAATCTATTTTTATTAATTAATTCTAAAACATAATGCAAAATGATGACAAAACTTGCTAACGAATATTTTTGTTGGAATATTACTTATAATAGTGACAAATTAAAAATAGCCAAATTATTTAATAATAAAATTAAGTTTAGGCATGTTGTTGTACACATACCTAAACACATTATATTATACTAAATACATTAAAATGTATTTAGAAACAGATTTTAAGAAATTAGTCTATAACAGGAAGCAATATAATGTTATTTAGACAGCAGCTCTGAACTTAAGCTCTGGAGCCGGATCCTTATCCTAACTCCCCTCTGTTACTTTTGTTATGTGCCTTCAGGTTGGCCCCGACTCATAGCAGCCTTATGAACAACAGTACAAAACACTGCCATCGTCACCAGGTTTGAGCCCATTGTTGCAGCTACTGTGTCAATCCATCTTGCTGAGGATCTTTCTCTTTTTCACTGTCTTTCTCTAGAGACTGGTCGCTACTGATAACATGGTCAAAGTACTTGAGAGGAAGTCTTGCCATACTTGCATCCAAAAAGCATTCGGGCTATCCTTCTTCGAAGACAGACTTATTTGTTCTTCTGATAGTCCATGGTACATTCAGTATTCTTCATCAAAACTATAACTCAAGTGCATCAATTCTTCTTTGGTCTTCCTTATTCACTGTCCAGCTTTCACATGCGTATGAGGTGATTGAAAATACCATGGCTTGGTTCAGGTGCACCTTAGTCCTCAAAGTGACGTCTTTGCTTTTTTAACGCTTTAAAGGGATCTTTTGCAGCAGAACTGCCCAATGCAACACGTTCTTTGATTTCTTGACTGCAGCTTCCATGGGCATTGACTGTTGATCCAAGTAAAATGAAATCTTTGACAACTTCAATATTTTCTCCGTTTACCATGATGTTGCTTATTGGTCCAGTTGTGAGGATTTTTGTTTTCTTTATGTTGAGGTGTAATCCGTACTGAAGGCTGTAGTCTTTGATCTTCATCGGTAATTGTTTCAAGTCCTCTTAACTTTCAGGAAGCAAGGTTGTGTCATCTGCACAGGTTGTTAATGAGTGTTCCTCCAAACCTGATGCCACCTTCTTCTTCATATACTCCAGCATCTCAGATTAATTGCTCAGCACGCAGACTGAATAAGTATGGTGAAAGGATACAGCCCTGACACACAGCTTCTCTGATTTTAAATCACACAGTATTCCCTTGTTTTGTTTGAACAACTGCCTCTTCGTCTATGTACAAGTTCAGCACAGGTACAATTAAGTGTTCTGAAATTCCCATTCTTCGCAGTGTTATATCCATAATTTGTTATGATCTGCACAATTGAATGACTTTACATAGTTAATAAAACACAGGTAAAAATATTTCTGCTTTCAACCAAAATTCATCTGACATCAGCAATGATATTCTTCTTTCCACCTACTCCTCTAATTTGACTTGAATTTCTAGCAGTTCCCTGTTGATGTACTACTGCAACCACTTTTGAATTATCTTCAGCAAGATTTTACTTGCGTGTGATAATAATGATATCATTCAATAATTTCTGTATTGTGTTGGATCGTCTTCTTTGGAATGGGCACAAAGAAGGATCTCTTCCACCTGGTTGGCCAGGTAGCTCTCTTCCAAATTTCTTAATACAGATGAGTGAGTTCTTTCAGTATTGCATCTATTTGTTGAAACATCTCAATTGATTTTCTGTCAATTCCTGAAGCCTTTTTTTACCAATGCCTTCGGTGCAGCTTGGACTTCCTTCAGTATCATGGGTTCTCGATCATATGCTACCTCTTGAAATGGTTGAACGTCGACCAACTCTTTTTTGTATAGTGCCTCAGTGTATTTTTTCCATCTTCTTTTGATGCTTCCTGCATTGTTCCATATTTTGCCCATAGAATCCTTCAATATTTCAACTTGAGGCTTGCATTTTTTCTTCAGTTCTTTCAGCTTAAGAAATGTTGAGCTTGTTCTTCCCTTTTGGTTTTCTAACTCCAAGTCTTTGCACAATTCGTTATAATACTTTACTATATCTTCTCGAGCTGCCTTTTGAAATTTTCTTTTCACTCTTTTACTTCTTCATTTCTTCCTTTCGCTTTAGCTACTCTACGTTCAAGAGCAAGTTTCAAAAACTATAAAGTTCATAGAAGAAAAAATAGGACCAACACTTCAGGCCTTAATACATGGCATTAACAGGATACAAACCATAACCATCA
>NW_004444080.1:3520855-3534327 GCF_000243295.1 Trichechus manatus latirostris | reverse complement strand
ATTTAGAGGGTTAAAATGTTGTGGGGTTGTTAACCAATGTCATAAAACAGCATGTGTGCTACTGTTACATGAGAAACTATTTGCTCCGTAAGCCTTCACCTGAAGTACAATAAAATATTAAAAAAAAAAAAAGAGCAAGTTTCAGAGTCTTTTGACATCCATTTTTGTACTTTCTTTCTTTCCTGTCTTTTTAATGACCTTTTGCGTTCTTCATATATGATGTTTTGGTATCATCCCACAACTCAGAAAGAATGCTACTCATTAACTCAGTGACATTGGGTGAGTGGGTTACTTAACTTCTCTGTACCTCACTTTCCTTATCTGACAAATGAAGAACATAATATTATCTACCTCATCAGATTATTTTGTACAATGAATGAGATACTGCATATAAAGTGATTGCAGTATATCTGGCAGCAAAATCAATGATACTAACTCTTATTACTATTTGTATCAAATTAGGATATCTAATTCTTTAAGTGTGAGATACAAAAAGTACTTAGAAATAACTTATGTATTGCACGGATATGTTAAAATACTACCCTTCTGATCGTTGGTAAGGTTTTTATTCTGTCTTTATACGACTTTGTCTAAATTTTCTACAATTACTATTACTGCTTCTATCACAGAGGAAAAAAAAATGTTACCTTTTAATCATCATTTCATATGAAATAAAAAATAAATATTTCTGGAAATTTTTTCAGACAAACTCTAAGTAAATATTTTAAAATAAACAGTTTTGTGTCACCAGCAAAATGTTAACTGTATTTCTCAAGCCCGAATTGGAGTTATAGGTTATAAAAATCACAATTTTTTACATGCTAGTAGATTTTCAAGAGAAGTGATAGAGACAAAATTAGTATTCTCAGAATATTTTCTCAATTAGATCAATAGTTCTCCTCTCTCTGTCTTTAATTTAAAAATGTATAATGTCCACATGGTTAGTCATATAGTATCTCACTTGCCGTTGATCAAAGACTACATTTCAAAACTAATCAGCATAAATGGGGGAGGAATTCAAGTATAAAATGACTTGTTACATTAAATATTTCTATATTTTTGCACACTTTTGCTCTTCTATTTGACAATGAAGTTTCTTCTTTCTTGATCTATGTAATTTTATGTATGTTTCTAACGTCATTTCTGAGAGTCTTAACCTCAGTTGTGTAGGGCTTTGAGCCTAACTGGCCCACAGCAAGACTGTTCACCACAATTACCTTGTTGTTGTTGTTGTTGTTAGGTGTCATCAAGTCGATTCCAACTCATAGCGACCCTACGCACAACAGAATGAAACACTGCCTAGTCCTGCGCCATGCTCACAATCATTGTTATGCCTGAACCCGTTGTTGCAGCCACTGTGTCAATTCATCTCATTGAAGGTCTTCCTCTTTTTCTGCTGACCCTCTACTTTACCAAGCATGATGCCCTTCTCCAGGGACTGATCCCTCCTGACAACATGTCCAAAGCATGTAAGACATAGTCTAGCCCTCCTTGCTTCTAAGGACCATTCTGATTGTACTTCTTCCAAGATAGATTTGATCATTCTTCTGGCAGTCCATGGTATATTCAATATTCTTCGCCAACACCACAATTCAAAGGCATCAGTTCTTCTTAGGTCTTCTTTATTCATTGTCCAGCTTTCACATGCATATGATGTGATTAAAAACACCATGGCTTCGGTCAGGCACACCTTAGTCTTAAGGTGACATCTTTGCTTTTCAACACTTTAAAGAGGTCTTTTGCAGCAGATTTGCCCAATACAATGTGTCTTTTGATTTCTTGACTGCTACTTCCATGGGTGTTGATTGTGGATCCAAGTAAAATGAAACCCTTGACAACTTCAATCTTTTCCTCGTTTATTATGATGTTGCTTATTGGTCCAGTTGTGAAGATTTTTGTTTTCTTTATGTTGAGGTGTAATCCATACTGAAGGCTGTGGTCTTTGATCTTCATTAGTAAGTGCTTCAAGTCCTCTTCACTTTCAGCAAGCAAGGTTGTGTCATCTGCATATTGCAGGTTGTTATTGAGTCTTCCTCCAATCCTGATGCTGTATTCTTCTTCATATAGTCCAGCTTCTCAGATTATTTGCTCAGCAAACAGAATGAATAGGTATGGTGAAAGGATACAACCCTGATGCACACCTTTCCTGACTTTAAACCATGCAGTATTCCCTTTTTCTGTTCATACAACTGCTCCTTGATCTATGTACAGGTTCCTCATGAGCACAATTAAGTGTCCTGGAACTCCCATTGCTCGCAATGTTATCTATAATTTGTTATGATCCACACAGTCAAATGCCTTTGCATAGTCAATAAAAACACAAGTAAACATCTTTCTGGTATTCTCTGCTTTCAGCCAGGATCCATCTGATACCAGCAATGATATCCCCAGTTCCACGTCCTCTTCTGAATCTGGCCTGAATTTCTGGCAGTTCCCTGTCATACACTTCTGCAGCCTCTTTTGAAGGATTGTCGGCAAAATTTTACTTGCGTGTGATATCAATGATATTGTTCGATAATTTCCAAATTTGGTTGGATCATCTTTCTTGGGAATAGGCATAAATACAGATCTCTTCCAGTCAGTTGGCCAGGTAGCTGTCTTCCAAATTTCTTGTCATAGATGAGTGAGCACTTCCGGCACTGCATCCATTTGTTGAAACATCTCAATTGATACTCCATCAATTCCTGGAGCGTTGTTTTTCACCAGTGCCTTCAATGCAGCCTGGACTTCTTCCTTCAGTACCATCAGTTCCTGATCGTATGCTACCTCTTGAAATGATTGAACGTCGACCGATTCTTTTTGGTATAATAATTTTGTGTATTCCTTCCGTCTTCTTTTGATGCTTCCTGCTTCCTGTTGCTGTAATGGTGGAAGCTATGCCCCCAGTATTCAGATGCAAGCAGGGTCACTCATGGTGAACAGGTTTCAGCTGGGCTTCCAGAATAAAACAGACTAGGAAGAAGGACCTGGCAATCTACTTCTGAAAAGAATTAGCCAGTGAAAACCTTATGAATAGCAAGGGAACATTGTCTGATATAGTCCCGGAAGATGAGCTCTCCAAGTTGGAAGGCACTCAAAAGACGACTGGGGAAGAACTGCCTTCCCACAGCAGAGTCAACTTAACAATGTGGATGGAGTCACGCTTTTGGGACCTACATTTGCTGATGTGGCAAAACTGAAAATGAGAAGAAACCACTGCAAACATCCATTAATAATCAGAACATGGAATGTATGAAGTATGAATCTAGGAAAATTGGGAATCATCAAAAATGAAATGGAAGACGTAAACATTGATATCCTAGGCATTAGTAAGCTGAAATGGACTGGTATTGGCCATTTTGAATCTGACAGTCATATAGTCTACTATGCCAGGAATGACAACCTGAAGAGGAATGGCATTGCATTCATCATCAAAAAAAATTTCAAGATCTATCCTGAAATACGATGCTGTCAGTGAGAGGATAATATCCATATACCTACAAGGAAGACCAGTTAATAAGACTATTATTCAAATTTACACATCAACCCCTAAGGCCAAAGATGAAGAAACTGAAGATTCTTACCAGCTTATGCAGTCTGACATTGATCAAACATACAATCAGTATGCACTGATAATTACTGATGATTGGAATGTGAAATTTGGAAACAAAGAAGAAAGATCGGTAGTTGGAAAATATGGCCTTGTTGACAGAAACAATGCCGAAGAGCACATGATAGAATTTTGCAAGACCAACGACTTCTTTATTGCGAATACCTTTTTTCACCAGCATAAACGGCAACTATACACATGGATCTCACCAGATGGAATACACAGGAATCAAATCGACTACGTCTGCGGAAAGAGATGATGGAAAAGCTCAATATCATCAGCCAGAACAAGGCCAGAGGCTTACTGCAGAACAGGGGCCATCAATTGCTCATATGCAAGTTCAAGTTGAAACTGAAGAAAATTAGGTCAAGTCCACAAGAGCCAAAGTATGACCTTGACTATATCCCACCTGAATTTAGAGACCATCTCAAGAATCGATTTGATGCCTTGAACACTAATGACTGAAGACCAGAAGAGTTGTGGAATGACATCAAGGACATACATGAAGAAAGCAAGAGGTCATTAAAAAGACAGGAAAGAAAGAAAAGACCATAATGGATGTCAGAAGAGTCTCTGAAACTTGCTCTTAAACTTCGAGTAGCTAAAGCGAAAGGAAGAAATGATGAAGTAAAGGAAGAACGATTACCCTAGCCTGTGTCAATATGTAATTATTATGATTTTAGTATCAGTGACAACTTTAATAGGCACAAACAAAAGGCTTATGATAGTACTTAATTATCAGAATGATGAGTTGTCGGGGAAAAAAAGTGGTTTCACAGTGGAAAAGCAACAGCATTTATTATATGTGATGGGTTATTTTCTTTTGCTTTGATCGTTGAACAGTTTATGTAATGATTCCCAATTCTACCTTAAAAAAAAAATCCAAAGCATAATGATGCTAACAATTAAGGAAAGTCATAGTATTTTAGAAATGATAACTGATGTTATTAAAGCTTGCCCAATTTAAAGAGATGTATTCACTTTTATGGGCCTACAGTCTCCTTAAGTAAACTACAACTCCTGATGGACAAATGATACTCCACTCACCTGATAGAATATGTCTGTCAAAATTGAGGGCTATCTATTTTGGTAAATAAGTAATACAGTCTACTCTTTAAAATGCTGTGCTTCCTAATGTGGACATCTTTGAAATAAAATCGGTAAATTTGATTTTTATTTCTAAATTTCCTTATTTTTATCTCTTTTGTGTATGATCATCACCACTGTGGAAGTAAATTTGTTGCATAGTGTAGGATAGAAAGAGAGAAATTTCTAAGACTCCAGTAATGACACTGACAGAAGACAGGAGCTCTGGTGGTGCAGTGGTTAAGAGCTCAGCTGCTAACCAAAACATTGGCAGTTTGAATGCACCAGTTGCTCTTTAGAAACCCTATGGGACAGTTCTACTCTGTCCCGTAGGGTCGCTATGAGTCAGCATCAACTTGATGGCAATGGGTTTGGTTTGGTTTGGGCAGAAGATAGCTATAGAACAAAATAAAGAGGAAAAGTCAAGGCAAATCTGAGATAATAGATGCAATTTCAGTGGCCATCTGGAAGTCTAAAGTCTACACGGAGCATAGGGCCTGAAGCTAGTCAGCACAGAAGAGGATCACTGCATTTAGGAGTTGTACATTGGTAAAACAGCCTGTAAGGGGCCCGGAGCCACACAGCTGTGGGGCAAGCTGAATACCAACAGAACTTAAGAGCATTAAGAAAATAAAAAGTAAAAAGTTAGAAGAGCAAAACAAACAAACAAAGTAGTGGTACCAGAATCAGCTGCAGGAGGAAGAAAGTAGGTAACAATGTCTGAAACTTAAACTGGAAATTGTATTATTAGAGGATAAGGACCTTAAGAAAGTAATCTAAGTATCCATCATAGGTTCTAGCACGCAAGAATAATTTGGTTCTTAGTTAATCTTTTTTCCCAAAGCATGTTCTCCTAATGGAGCATCTGCAGGATTAAGAATCAACCTCAAAGTTTAGACAATTGATAGTCTGATGGTAGACATAAAATTAAGCACAGTAATGAAGTATAGCATTAAGTCTAGTGAGACTGTGATCTGTATGTGTAATATTCGGAATATGCTCTTCAAAGCAAACATTCATGAAATCAAATCCTTGCTAGATTATTTAAAATCAGGGAACTATCGCAAAATCACTTCATTTTTCTGGGGTTCAGTTTTCTGATCTACAAATGAAGATAAAAATTCTTACCTCACATAATTACTGGAAGATTAGAGATAATATATAAAGCACTTAGAACATAACAGAAACTTAACAAATGATAGTCATTTTATTAATACTAAAATCAAATAAAATGCTCAGTGAATAATTTAAGCAGTAATATATGACTAATTCTACAAATACCACATATTTTCATTTATTTTTCTTTGCTTATAAATTTACCATCTACCTAATTCCAAAATAACATGACACATTATATTGCTATATACCATAAAAAAAAGACAAGAAAGAGAACATTTGAAAATAAGAAAATAAGGAGAGGAGGAGATTAGAGTAGGAAACCATACCAGTTATCTATTGCTTCTCAGCTGGGAATTCTGTGAAAATGAATCTGGCCCTTTAAATATTTTTCATTTGTTAGTGGGCTCAGTGTTAATCTTTGCCAGTAGAGGGCACTGGAGGGACACTGGAGGAAGAAGGGGTTTCCTTCTGGGTTCTGGTGTCCTCAAACACCATGTCCTGTAGTGTATAATGGTCAGAGCATCCAGTGGCCATCAGCTTCCTCAACATGCCTCTTGGATGGTTTTGTAACAGAGTGTCTCCATGGAGACCCTTCCCCATTAACAGCTTTCCTTGGCACCCTAGGGGATAATTCCAGCAAGTTTCACCAGCAGGAAACACAGGGACTTCTCTGACATTCAGTGAGCCGTGGCAGCACTCTTTCCAACAAGGTCTAAGTCTCAGCCCTAGCGGAGGGGGAGGTGGTTCTCATTTGAGCATTACCTCAGCCCCAGGGGTAGCAGCTATGCCTTATCGACAAGTGAATGGATAAACAAAGTGTTATACCCATACAATGGAATAATTTCAGCAATAAAAAGGAATGAACTATTGAAACATGCTATAACATGAATAAATCTCGATATAGTTATCCTGAGTAAAATAATACAGACAAAAAAAGAGTATTTATACAATATGTTGTTGCTGTTGTTTGTTGCTGTGGAGTGGATTCCCACTCATGGGGACCCCAAGTGTGCAGAGTAAACCTGCCCCATAGGAGTTTCAGGGCTGTGACCTTTTGGTAGCAGATTGCCAAGACTGTCTTCCAAGGTACCTCTGGGTATGTTTGAACCATCAACCTTTAGGCTAGTAGTCCAATGCTTAACTGCGCCACAATGTATAATGACAGAAAGCGTATCAGTGGTTTTATGTGGAATCAGGGGAGGGTGGAAAGAGGTGGGCTGAAGGGATTACAAATGAGCATGAGGACAATTTGGAGTGTGATGGCTATGTTCATTATCTTGATTGTGGTGATGCTTTTATGGATGTATATTTATGTCAAAACTTGTAAAAACAAACACTTTAAATATGTGTGGTTGAATGCATATGAATTGTATCTCAATAAAGCTATTTTTTAAAATCATCTTAAAAACCGACAATATAAAACTGTTTTATACCAATCAGATTGACAAAAAACAAAAACAGGGATAATGCCAGAATAGCAGACGCTTTTATACAGTCCTGTTAGGCCAAGAATTTTTTTGTTTGTTTTGTTCACTCATTTATTCCAAGGTTCTAGAATAGCGCCTGGCACATAATAGATGTTTAATAAATATTAATTTAATATACGAATAAACAAATGAATGAAGCATATATCACTATATTTTGACATTATATAGTATAATTAACAATGCTTATCTCACATAACCCTGTAATTTCAGATATATGTCTTGTACTTGTACAAATACACCAGGAGACACGCACAAAAACGTTCATAAAACTAAAAACCAAACCCCTTGCTGTCGACTGGATTCCTCCTCAAGCATTCATAGGAGCAATGTATTCAAATGACACAAATACTCCATCGTAGGTGAGTAATAACTTGTGGCATATTCATACAAAGGAAAACCATAAAGCAAATAAAAGGAATCATTATAGATTCAGTACAGCTGAATCTTAAAAATATAATAATGAAGAGTGAAGAAGGCAATTACAAAAGAATATGTGCAGAATGATGTCAGTTACATAAAGTTAAGAAACATACCTGATGCATTTGTTTTACCATTCAAGTAGCAAAACAATTGTTGGGAAAAAAAAAAAAAATAGAAAAATGTCAAGCCAAAATTCAGAATTGTGATTACCCCAGGGTAGAAAGGAGCAGGCTGTAAGTGGAGAAAAACAGAGACAGTATTGTGTTATGTGTTTAACTGTGTGTATTTAGCTTGTGTTATTATTTGTTGTACCTTATTTATCTGCACTGTATTTATTTTGTGCATATCAACTAATTCATTAAAATAATATCTTTTTGAAAAATAAAAAGGAAATACAGAAAACCATATTCCACGTATGCACAGCAGTCCCTAGAGCAAGCGTGTGCTGAGTCATGTTCTTGTGTGTGTGTGTGTGTGTGTGTGTGTGTGTGTGTGTGTGTGTGTGTGTGTGTTAGGAGGGAGAGAAGAGAAGAGGGAGGGCTAAACTATGGAGGCTTTAGTTCTTCTGCCAATACTCACATTAACGTCCCTATTTCTCCCAAGGCGCTTTTTCAATGTTTAAGAGAACATTCTTTCCTGTTTGTTTTTGTCCTCTGGGTAATCACCGGGCTCCTTTGCTCAGTGGAATGGGGAAGTGTGGAAGGAATAGGAAGAAGGCTTTTCTCTGCACAGATTTTTAATTGAGCTCCTTGCATTCACCCACTGCTGGAGTTCCAGCGGGCAGAAGAGCTCCTCTGCAAACGTGGGAACGTTTCTGGTTCCCTCTCTTCTAGGCTGTGATTTGCTCTGTTTTCACCATTAACACTCTTTTATTTAACTCTCACCATACACCATTTTATGGAAACCTCATTTTCTTTGATATCTCTGCTCCCTTAATTTTATATAACATTTTAAAAAATCAATATACTATATATTTAAAAGAATCACTAGAGGAAAAAGCAATAAACATGTATGTTGAGTCTGCCATCTTGAATTAAATTTCTATAATTATTTTTCAATGTAAACATACAGAGAGAGGGAGGGAGAGCACATGCACACACAACCAGAAAGAAAATACCCAATCCAAATACACGTGATGCTTTGAATAATTAGCTGTTTGGAATTATTTCTTTTTTTTTTTTTTTATTAGACTAATTGAGAATTGACCATACAAAGCAGACATTTTTAGTGATTGCTTTCTACTACATAGTTTACCCTCAGCTAAGACACTATGAGTATCTGTTCTGGTTTCCTCAATTGATGATTCAAATCATTTATTTTTTAATTTTGTATAAAGAATCTCCGTCTGACTGAGGACATGTGAGAAAAGCTTCACCTTTACCAGCTGAGGGAGAGCGAGAAAATATACAACCCAAGTTTACACAAACACCTAGTAGTTTCAGATTTCTTTTTTTTTTTAATTTTTTCCCAAACAAAAATTTATACATACATTGTTATGTGACTCTAATTGCTCTCCCCACACTGTAACAGCACACCCTTCCCTTCCACCCCTGCTGATTCCCCATGTCCATTCAACCAGCTGCTAAACCTCTCTGCCTTCTCATCTCACCTCTGGACAGAAGCTGCCCATTTAGTCTTTTGTATCTACTTGAGCTAAGAGGCACACTCCTCAAGAGTATAACTTTATGTCCCACCGTCCAGTCGGCCTCGGAAATTGTTTTAGTTCTGGGTTGATAGAGAATCCAGGGGCCATGCTTTCCGGGGTACCTCCAGTCTCAGTCAGACCATTAAGTCTGGTCTTCTTACTAGAATTTGAGTTCTGCACCCCACCTTTCTCCTGCTCCATCAGGGACTCTCTGCTGTGTTCTCTGTCAGGGCAGTCATTGGTGGTAGCCCGGCACCACCTAGCTCTTCTGGTCTCAGGCTGATGAAGCCTCCAGTTTATGTGGCCCTTTCTGTCTCTTGGGCTGCTACTTTCCTTGTGTCTTTGGTGTTCTTCATTCTCCTTTACTCCAGGTGGTTGGGACCAATTGATGCATCTTAGATGGCCACTTGCAAGCTTTTAAGACCCCAGATGCCACTCACCAAAGTAGGATGCAGAACATTTTCTTAAAAAGCTTTGTTATGCCAGTTGACCTAGATGTCCCCTGAAAGCATGGTCTCCAGACCCCTACCTCTGCTACTCTGTCCCACAAAGTGTTTTATTGTATTCAGGAAACTTCTTAGCTTTGGTTTAATCCAGTTGTGCTGACTTCCCCTGTAGTGTGTGCTGTCCTTTACTTCACCTAAGATAATTCTTATCTACTATCTAATTAGTAAATAACCCTCAACCTCCCTCCCCATGCTTGTAACCATCAAAGAATGTTATTTTCTGTTTAAACCTTTTCTTAAGTTCTTATAAAAGTAGCCTTATACAATATTTGTCCTTCCGTGACTGACTAACTTCACTCAGCGTAATGACCTCCAGCTTCCTCCATGTTGTTTCAAGCTACATCATTGTTTTTTATTGTTGCATAGTATTCCATTGTGTGGATATACCATAATTTGTTTATCCATTTGTCTGTTGATGGGCACTTAGGTTGTTTCCATCTTTTTGCTATTGTGAACAGTGCTGCAATGAACATGGGTGTGCATATATCTATTCGTGTGATGGCTCTTATTTCTCTAGGATATATTCCAAGGAGTGGGATTGCTGGATCGCACAGTACTTCTATTTCTAGCGTTTTAAGGAAGCACCAAATCGATTTCCAAAGTGGTTGGACCATTTTACATTCTCACCAACAGTGTATAAGTGTTCTGGTCTCTCCACAACCTCTCCAGCATTTATTATTTTGTGTTTTTTAGATTAATGTTAGCCTTGTTGGGGTGAGGTAGTAGTTTTGATCTGCATTTCTCTAAGGGTTAATGATCATGAGCATTTCTTCATGTGTCTGTTAGCCGCCTGAATATCTTCTTTGGTAAAATGCCTGTTCATATCCTTTGCCCATTTTTTAATTGGGTTATTTGCATTTTTGTTGTTGAGGTTTTGAATATCTTGTAGATTTTAGAGATTAGACACTGATTGGATTTGGCATAGCCAAAAAATTTTTCCCAGTCTGTAGCCTGTCTTTTGACTCTTTTGGTGAAATCTTTTGATGTGCATAAGTGTTTGACTTTTAGGAGATCCCATTTATCTAGTCTCTCTTCTGGTGTTTCTGCACTGTTACTTATGGTTGGTATTTAGTTTATGCCATGTATTAGGGCTCCTAGCATTGTCCCTATTTTTTCTTCCATGATCTTTATCGTTTTCAATTTTGTGTTTAAGTCATTGATCCATTTGGAGTTAGTTTTTGTGCATGGTGTGAGGTATGAGTCTTGTTTCAGTTTTTTGCAGGTGGGTATTTAGTTATACCAGCATTATTTGTTAAAGAGACTGTCTTTTCCCCAGTTAATGGATTTTGGGCCTTTGTCAAATATCAGCTGCTCCTAGGCGGATGAGTTTATGTCTGGGTTCTCAATGTGTTCCTTTGGTCTATGTGTCTGTTGTTGTACCAGTCCCAGGCTGTTTTGACTACCGTGGCAGTATAATAGGATTTAAAATCAGGTAGTGTGAGGCCTCCCACCTTTTCTTCTTCTCGAGTAATGCTTTACTTATCCGGGACCTCTTCCCTTTCCATATGAAGATGGTGATTTGTTTCTCCATCTCATTAAAAAATGCCGGTGGAATTTGGATCAGGATTGCATTATATCTGTAGATAGCTTTGGATGAAACTGACATTTTGACAATATTGAGTCTACCTATCCAGGAGCAAGGTATGTTTTTCCACTTATGTAGGTCTCTTTTGGTTTCTTGCAGCACTGTCTTGTAGTTTTCATTGTATAGATCTTTTACGACTCTGGTTAGATTTATTCCTAAGTACTTTATCTTCTTGGGGGCTATTGTAAACTGTATTGATTTGGTGATTTCCCCTTCAAGGTTCTCTTTGTGGTATAAAGGAATCCAATGGATTTTTGTATGTTTATCTTGTATCCTGAAACTTTGCTGAAATCTTAGTTCTAGTAATTTTCTTGTGTATTCTTTGGGGTTTGCTATGTATAAGATCATATCTGCAAATAGAGATAATTTGACTTCTTCCCTACTGATTTGGATCGCCATTATTTCTTTTTCTAGCATAATTACTCTGGCTAGGAGCTCCAGCACAATTCGAATAAGAGTGGTGATAAAAGGCATCCTTGTCTCGTTCCCATTCTCACGGGGAATGCTTTCAAAGTCTCTCCATTTAGGATGATGTTGGCTGTTGGCTTTGTATAAATGCCCTTAATTATATTGAGGAATTTCCCTTTTATTCCTATTTTGTTGAGAGTTTTTATCATGAATTGGTGTTGGACTTCGTCAAATGCCTTTTCTGCATCGATTGATAAGATCATGTGGTTCTTGTCTTTTGTTTCATTTGTGTGATGGATTACATTGATTGTTTTTCTAATGTTGAGCCATCTCTGCATACCTGGTATAAATCCCACTTGATCGTGGTGAATTTTTTTTTTTTTAACTATTTTAGTGTACTTTAGATGAAGGTTTACAGAATAAATAGTTTCTCATTAAACAGTCAGTACACATATTGTTTTATGATATTGGTTAACAACCCCATAACATGTCAACACTCTCCCTTCTCGACCTTGAGCATCTTTTTTTTAGTGAAAATATACATAGCCAAAATTACACCATTTTGAAAGTTTCTATGTGTACAATTCAGTGACATCCATTACATTCTTCCAGTTGTGCTGCTATTCTCACTATCCTTTTCCAAATTATTCCATCACCGTTATCTTCAACTCACTGTCCCCTAGGCTTCCCATCAAACCTTTTGAGTTGCTGTTGTCAATTTGATCTCACATAAATAATTCTTTTTGGTTTTTTTTTTTTTGTACCTTAAATAAAGGTTTACAGAACAAATAGTTTCTCATTAAACAGTTAGTACACATATTGCCCTATGACAATGGTTGACAACCCCATGACATGTCAACATTGTCCCTTCTCAACTTGGGGTTCCCTATTACCAGCTTTCCTGTCCCCTCCTGCCTTCTAGTCCTTGTCCCTGGCCTGCTGCATCTCATTAGTCCTCTTTTGTTTTATGAGGCTGTCCAATCCCCAGCTGAACGGTGAATTTTGGGAAGGGCTTTACCACTGGGCTAAAAGGGTGTCCGGGAGCCATACTCTCACGGTTTCACCAGTCTGTCAGGCCAGTAAATCTGGTATTTTTTTGTGAGTTAGAATTGTGTTCTACATCCTTTTCCAGCTCTGTCCAGGAATTTCTATTGTTTTCGCCATCAGAGCAGTCATTGGTGGTACCGGGCACCATCTAGCTGTACTGGACTCAGTCTGGTGGAAGCCTTGGTAGCTGTGGTCCATTAGTCCGTTGGACTAATCTTTTCCTTGTATCTTTTTCTCTTCATTCTCCCTTGCTCCCGAAGGGGTGAGATCAGTGGAGTATCTTAGATGGCTGCTCACAGGCTTTTAAGACCCCAGACGCTACCCACCAAGGTAGAATATAGAGCATTGTCTTTATAAACTGTGTTATGCCAGTTGAGCTAGATGTTCCCCCAAGACCATGGTCCCCACAGCCCTCCTCCCAGCAATTCAGTCCCTCAGGGAGTTGGGATGTGTCTATGGGGCTTCCATGACCTTTCCTTGTACAAGTTGTGCTGGCTTCCCCAGTAATGTGTACTGTCTTACCCTTCACCAAAGTTACCACTTATCTATTTTGTTCCCCCCCCAACTCCTCCCATCCCTC
>NW_004444080.1:3517813-3520030 GCF_000243295.1 Trichechus manatus latirostris | reverse complement strand
TTCTTTTTTCTGATTTTTCCTCAAACCGAGTTGTATCCAAGTGTTTGTCTTCAGTTCCGCTGATCCTGTCTTCCACCGTTTCAAACCTGCTCCTCAGCCCTTCTATGACACTGTCCATTTCTGAAATCTTCTTGATTATCTTTTGGATTTCTGATTGCTGTTTTTTTATAATTTCTAGTTGTGAATTTATTGTGGCATTTTGTTCCTGCATTATTTTCCTGAATTTTTCCATTTTTTTGTCTGCCTTTTCCATGAATTTGTCTATTTTTTCCTCATTTTTATCTGCTTTTTGCTTCAACTCTAGGAGAATTCTGAGTATTAGAGGTTTGAATTCCCTATCAGGTAGTTCTAGTGCCTTTTCTTCTACTGGTAAGTCACCTGGTGTTTTATTTTGGATGCCTACTGGAACCATCCTATCCTGTTTTGTAAATGTTTTGATATTGTCTGCTCTCTTCAGGTCATTCAGTAGTTATATTATCTAGTTTACTGATTGTAGATTTGTTTGTTTTGTCCTTTTTTTTTTTTAATTTTGCTATATTGAGCAGGTGGGCTCTGTGTTCTTTGTTGGTTGCTTGTCTGGGGGCACGATACTTTTTGCCTTCTTCTCCAATTGGCAAGGCCAGTTGCACAGATATTGTACAGCAGGGCAGGTCTAGCTGAAGAGGAGTTGCTGGGATGGGTTGTTTGTGGCACTTACTACAGCCACCAGGGTGGGTCAGTAATCCACGTAGGGCAGGTTCCAGTAGGCCGTGCCTGTGCTGTTTGTAGGTGTGATGTTAAGTGCACTGTGCAGGTAGGCAGGATGGAGGGGCGAGATTGTGATGTGTGAAGCTAAGATGGGTATGGGAAAGAGGAGAGAGGAACTGGAGCCAAAAACATACAAACAAAAAAGAGTGCTAGGGGAGCTTGCCATTGGAGTGGAGAGATGTATGAAATGAAGAAAAACTAAAAGGGGAAGAAGAAGAAAAAAAATTAATAAATAAAAATTAGAAAGATAAAAGAACAGCAAAGCTCCCAGTGATCCCACTGATGGGGTACGAGGTCTGGGGAAGTTGTTCCCAGGTGTTGCAGTACAGCCTGGCTAGAAGACATGGAGTAATTCAGCGCCAAGTAGGGACAGGAAGAGAAGGAAGATATAGAGAGATGAGAAACTAAGTAATGAAGAAAGACAAAAAGGGAAAAAGAGGGAAAAGAAAACAAAATAAATTAAAAAAAAAAAAAGAACAAGAAAAGCCCCCAAAGAACAAAAAAAAAAAAAAAAGGAAACGCCTTCAGAGATCCCTCTGCACATCTATGCAAGCTGAAGGGGTAGGTCCCAAGCCGCATAGCACTGCCTGGCCAGAACGGGCTCCCAACTCAAGAAAAGGGAAAGAAAACAAACAAACAAAGAAACAAAAGCCCCGGGATCCCACCCAGCATGGCAGCCCAGACCAGGAAGCAGTTCCACACTCGAACAGAACTCCGCAGCTCCCCAGGAAGAAGCAAAGATGGCGCACGGAGCCAGGTATTTGAGCGAAAGGAGGAGGAGGTGGTGAGAGGTAAGGAAGAAATCAAAAGAAGCAGAAAAAAGCAACACCAGCAGCCAATAAATGGCACTCAGGGAGTTGGTCAGTGCGGGTGGGTGGAATCCAAGCAGCTGGAGCTTCCCAGCCAAGAGACTGTGGCCACTGGAAGCAGACGAGGCCGAGTGAGGGTGAAGAAGCGTGGGGGGTTAGAAAACCTATATCACAAATTACCGGTTGTTCTGTCTCCTACTGGAAGCTCCGTGAAGCTGCTTTCTTGTACCTCCTATTTGCTGGTCTCTGATAGGAGTCTAAGATGGCAGATCCGCGCTGAGTTAGCTGATAGGTGACCTCTGCATGAACCTCTCCTCGCTCTCTGTCTTCTGTCAGTTTTCTCACTCCATTTGGTGGTTGGCTGAGTTCTTTATCTCTTCATTTGATGTATTAAGGTTTCAGGATTGCTGTTTTCTCTGTTTGGTTTAGGTTTTTGGATCTTTGCTGCAGAGGGACAGCGTGGTGCTTACGCCTAGAGCACCATGTTGCTGGAAGTCCCATAATGAATTATTTTTTTGATATGTGCTGAATTCTATTGGCTAGAATTTTGTTGAAGATTTTTGCATCAATATTCATGAGGGATATTGGTCTGTAATTTTCTTTTTTTGTGGTGTCTTTACCTGGTTTTGGTATCAGGGTTATGCTGGCTTCATAGAATGGT
>NW_004444080.1:3512908-3517174 GCF_000243295.1 Trichechus manatus latirostris | reverse complement strand
GTAGGATGTGTTTTCACTCTCATTTGATTCTATGAATTTCTTTATTCCATCCTTAATTTATTCTATAATCCAGTAGTTTTTGAGCAAGGTATTGTTCAGTTTCCGTGTGTTCAATTGCTTTTCCTTGCTTTTTCTGTTGCTGATTTCTTGTTTAATAGCTTTATGATCAGAAAAGATGCTTTGTAATATTTTGATGCTTTGGATTTTGTTAAGGCTTGCTTTACGGCCTAGTATGTGGTCTATTCTGGAGAATGTTCCATGTGCATTGGAAAAGAAATTATACTTGGCTGCTGTTGGGTGGAGTGTTTGGTATATGTCTATGAAATCTATTTGGTTGATTGTAGCATTTAGCTCTTTCGTGTCTTTGTTGAGTTTCTTTCTGAATGTTCTATCCTTCACCAAAAGTGGTGTGTTGAAGTCTCCTACTACTATGGCAGAGCTGTCTATCTCTCTTTTCAGTACTGTTAGAGTTTTTTTTTATGTATTTGGAGTTGTTCTAAATGACCAGAAAGGCTTCAAGCTGACAGAGAGATGACATTCTATATTCAATTGTAGTGAAATAGCTACATTTCACCTGAGTTGCTTTGGATCTGAACCCTGAGTAAATCCCACAGCTAAGTAAGTTATACAAAAGCAAGACTAGGACAGACACTATACCCTAAGAAAAGTGTAAACATGTAGTGGAGATGATATTGAGTTAGGTGTGGTTCTATTTATTTTCTAAATTAGTTTTAAACCTTTCTTTAAGGCGTCCTCTGATATGAAATTGTGCCCTCTGATACTCAGGTTTACTTCTATCTTGGTCTAATCAAATTATTTCCCTCACAATCTCACACATCTTCCTTTTTAGTATTTGAATTCAAATTCAATATTCTTTGTATATAATTCTCCACCCAAATTCTCCTTTATGCACAGTGGCAATATCTTCCCTAGAATTCTCACAATGCTATAATATTTATTAAAATATTAACATATAAGACCTGGATTCACATTCTCGTGCTATTTTTATAGCTATATTAATTTCATCGTCAATATATAGATTCCTAACAAGAACATCTATTTACCTAGATTTTTGAGCATCAAATTAGACAACATCCAGAAAAGTAGTGTATAAACTTTATAAATATAATATATGTAATATAATATATTGCTCAGTAAATGTTTGCTGTCTCTAACAGAAAACACTGAGTTGTTTGTCTAATATGAAGGTAGCTAATTACATAATAACTAATAAAATTGTGATACATGATATTTCTTAGTAATTCTATAGCACTTTATTGTTTACAAAGCGCTTCTCCATTCTTTTGATCTACCTGTTCTTTTGAAATTTCTCAGTAACCTCCAAGTGATCTCCATATTTCTTCTCTTTCACCCCAACCACTTAATAATAATAATAGCTACATTTATTAACTCACCTTTTGGACCTCCTTATAATCTCTTCATTTTATGAAATAGTTCCAGAAAACATATATTTATTTCCAAGTAAATCCTCCAGGAGATAATTGGAGACGTTCACATGAAATGCCTGCAATAAGCTGGTAACTGTATTAATTTTCTGTTGATTCTATTGTAACACATTACTGCACATTTAGTAGTTTAAAACTACACAAACTTATTGTCTCATAGTTCCGTCAGTCAGAAGTTTGACATGGGTCCCACTTGGCTAAAATCAAGGTGTTGGCAGATTTGTGCTCCTTTCTGGAGGCTCTCGGGAAGAATCAATCCACTTCCATGTTCATGCAGGTTGTTGGCAGAATTCAGTCCCATGCGTTGTAGTATTGAGGTCTCTGTTTCCTTGCTGGCTGTAGGCCTGGGGGATTATTGCTTCTAGAGGCTGCTGGCATTCCTTGGTTCATGGCCACTTCTGTCTTCAAAGTCAGCAATTGTGGGTGAAGTCTTTCTCCTGCTTCATCCTCCTGCCTTCTCTTCTTGTGTGGTCTCGCTCTCTGTCAGATTGACTCTTCTGCCTTCCTCTGTCACTTTTAAAGGCCTATGTGGCTACACTGGCGGTTTATTAGAAAGCTTAATTCCACCTACAAAGTCCCTTTTGACACATAGCATAACACATTCATAGGTTTTTAACACAAGGGGTAAAGATTATGGCTTATATTAGCCGAAAATACTGCCACCTCAAGTGGGTCCTGTGGTTCAGTAGTTAAAGCACTCAGCTGCTAACCCAAAGTCCGTGGTTCAAACCCACCAGCCGCTCCGTGGGAGAAAGATGTGAAAAAATGTGGCAGCCTGCTTCCATAAAGATTACAACCTCAGAAACCCTATGGGGCAAGTCTACCCTGTCCTATAGGGTCACTATGAGTTGAACTCGACTCCACGGCAGTAGCTTTTGTTTGGTTTTGAATGCCACCTAACAGGTAAACAATCATTTAGAAAACAGGAAAAAAATAACAGAAATTGTTGGTGTCCTACAAAATCTTCATTTGAACACTTATATACTCGAGATTAAAGAAGATTTTGTCCTATGAAAAATAAAATATGGCAATTTGGAAAGAGAAACCAGTATAATTTTGTCAGTTTTGTGATATATTAATCTTTTAAGTATAATATGTATATAGACTGTTCTTTTTGTAGTCTACATTTTTAACTCTTTCATTACATTCTGAATGATTCGTTTCAATTATTTTGGTTAATGCGAATTAAACCAAACTCTGGCAGACACAAAAGATGCCTTAGACCTTATTTTCATTTGCAAAAATTACCTTAACTATTTTTCCCCAAAAGGGAGAAGAAGGACTGATTTTCTGCCACTCGAATTCCTCTGCTAATTATTTTTTTATGCCATAGGAGACCAAGTTCTGTGACAGTGTAATGGGAAGGTGGTAATATCAAATCTTAAGTCATTAAGCAATCAGGACATCAGAAACTTGGTTGGTAAAATTTCAAATGATTTTGTTGTTACTCTAGAATACATTTACAAATAAAGGCTCACAGTTTTCCTGAATCAGACATTTAAGAATGTCTTCCAAATAAAGTAACTAAAATTTCAAAGCCCTTGATCATTTTTCTTCCTTGAAAAATACCTCCCATACCAGATAAAAATATATCTCCGTCAAAAGTCAAGATTCAGTCCTAGTGGAATATCCTTATTTCCACGCTTGAATTTCTGAAAGTTGTACTAGCTGTCTATATGTATTATAAAGTTTTATATTCTGTGCTATATATTAGTTTATTTATATCCATATTTTTAAAATAAGCTGAGTCACAACCAGTCCGCTGCTTTATTATAGGGAATAAAGGACAAATATAGATATAGGGGCATGTAAAGTACCACCTATAAAAGGACCAACCCCCTAATGTATTCAACCTGGAGTAAGGTGTTAGCCTCTGTTTTAACTCCTGCTTTAACTCTCTGATTGGTTGAAGTCAGGTAATTTATTTTTCCACATGTTACTCACTTTTCTACTTTACAAAATATTACTGAGTGCTTGATCTTCATGCTTTACGTGTTTTGGGCTGATTGCTTTGTTTGGCAACATAGCATCTTTCTTAAGAGCAAGAACTCTGGAGGCACTGCAACTTGGTTCAGATTCTGGCTCTACTAATTAACTTCTCTCTGCCTCAATTTCTTTGTAAAAATGCAAACAATCAGTACCTTCCTCAGAATTATTTCAATGATTAAATGATTACCATTTGTAAATCACTTAGAAGAGGACTTGGCATATAGGAATTATTATAAAAGTGTTAACTGTGGTTTAAAGTTTATCTAAATCTTGTGATCAGTAAGCTTTGGGATATAAGGCAATTTGTTTTTTTTATTTGATTATTAAATGATATTTATTGTATAATTGAATAATATGGTTTTTAGAGGTATCTTAGAGGCACCAGTTATAGATAACTAGGTGTCAAAATAGAATACTAATATATGGACTTAGTTCTCCAAGTATGTTAAACAATCTAAATTTCAGTAGATTTTAAGTAACTGAATAAAGACTTTGGAAGTAGTTATTTTAAACAGAGAGAGAATTATGGAAAACGGCACAAATATAAAAAGGTCTTCCATGTTCAAAGGACTGCTAAGATATTTTTTTTTGAATTTTTTTTTTAATATTTTATTGTACTTCAGGTGAAGGCTTACAGAACAAATAGTTTCTCTTGAAACTGTACTACACATGTTGTTTTATGACATTGGTTAACAACCCCACAACATATTAACCCTCTAACTTCTCAACCTTTTTTTTTTTTGGTGAAACTACACATAGCCAAAGATACACCATTTCAAAAATTTCTACATGCACAGTTCAGTGACATTGA
>NW_004444080.1:3498430-3511011 GCF_000243295.1 Trichechus manatus latirostris | reverse complement strand
TCTTGTGCTGAGTTACTTTTGTTTGTGGATTTTTTTTTTTCATTTCTTTTGTTTTTGTAGGTTTTGTTTTTGCCGAGACTTTATGTTTTTCGTCTTTATTTTTATGAGTTGGTTTGTTAACTTTCTTTGTGGTTACCATGAATTTTACCCTTATCTTTCTAAGTTTGAAGCAAGGACTGCTAAGATTTTTATAAAAGTTTTCTCTTTTTTAGTTGTACCTAACAGAAATAAAAATAAATGTATTATAAGAATATCAGAGTGTTTCAATGAAGCTAAAGTCAAGGATTGGGCCAAATAACGACAAACCAGAAATTAGACTCTCGCCCCATCTGGTATCTCTGCTTTCTACTTCCTGGCTTCATGCTTATCCTTTACTATAGATCAGCTTTCTCCACATGACAAAGAAATATTGTCCATTTTTATGAATTTAGAAATTTAATCATTACTACTTGAGCCACCTGGAAAGAACTTGGATAAGTTCTGTAAATTCTAATACAAAAATATTAGAAAAGAATTTGATTTTCCTAGCTCGGGACAGGTGCCAAACAACTATGGCTTGGGAATCAGGCCTCCGAGTACAATAGTTCTCCGTAGTAATGGCAAGTACATTGTCACCCATTTCCTCATACAATATATGGTGTTTGATTTTCCACTTTATGCATTTTAAAAGAGTAGGGTTCCATGGTCTCATTTGATAAATATATTTTTTATTATCTACCCAGAATAGCTGTGGCTTCTTGAGGACAATGTTTTTAGCTTCTTTATATTCACCAATCCCTGGAGAAGGACATTATGCTTGGTAGAGTACAGGGTCCACGAAAAAAGGAAGACCTTAACGAGATAGATTGACACAGTGGCTGCAGCAATGGTCTCAAGCATAGAAACAATTGTGAGGGTGGTGCAGGACCAGGCAGTGTTTCATTCTGTCGTGCATAGGGTCGCTATGAGTCGGAACTGACTCGACGGCACCTATCGACAACAACATATTCACCACTATATCATTCTTTACAATATCATGTTGGTTTATTTATTAACACAGATATTACAGTTTAATTAAAATTTGAAATTACAATATTATTGAATATGACTGCATGCTTCAAATTGAATCAAATTATAATAGAGCATTAGTGGTTCTCTATTGTTTCATTGAAATTCTACAGAAAACAAGCACTAATTTTCAGTGAAATCATGGTAAAGGCACTTTAAGGTGATGCTATTGCATTGTCTGCTTAATTTGGGAAATATGAATACATAATGCATTGTGGCATTTGGTAATATAACAGAAAGACAATGAACAATTCAAAATAGTCTAGGGAATAAAAATATAGTTTGTAAGAGGTTTATAGTTTGTGAGTTTGTTTTTTGTTTTTAAATTCTTGCTGAAGACTTAAAGCATTTTTATTTTCTCTGTAGCAAAGGCTTTTAATATAACTACAGCGTTGCACAGCATCCATTTTTCTCTCTATGAGTTATTTCATAATGTGAATGATGAATTGAGCAAGTGTAAGATTAAATTTATAATTAGTTTAAAGATTAACAAATACAACAAGTAATAACAGAGAAAATGAGAAGTGTAAGATTTTATATTGCTACTGAATTTTGGTTAGACATAAAAGGATACATTGGTTTCCCTTCAAGAATGTACAAGTGCTTCATGAAATTAAATGGAAACAGCCATTAAGTAGCTCTTTAATTTGGAAGCCAAACTTTTGGGATAAACAGTTAACTACAAAGGATGAGAAAGTTATCTAATCATACTTTTTTTTTTTTTACAGTGATGATTAGACAAACCAACTGAATTTTTAAAACATATGTCTTTCATAAACCAATATTCATTATGTCAATTAAGGCTCCTATAAATATTGCCTGTCACTAAGGCTTATCAGTTATAAAGCCAACACTAATTTAAAAAGCAGAGCAAAGCATAAACTATCTACTTGATTCAAATGATTTCTGAGGCAATATCAGCACGCATTTACTACTGCCTGTCTCTGACAGCCCTAATAAAACTTTAACATGTTTCAAATAGCACAGTAACCATCATAATGTTTTGATATTTGATATTCAGATTTGTTTCCCATTATCACAGACTACATACCTCATCAATGGACACAAGTTTACTCCAATAAACTGACTTTTTTTTTTTAAGTATAAGGTTTTTTGTTGTTATAACATGATCAGTCAATAAAAAGAAATTACAAATGATGAGAAGGGGTTTCATTTTAATACTCTTGAAGATTAGAAAAAAATAATTAAAAAAAGATGCAGTTTTGGATAGCAAATGATGTAAATTTATATAGGAAAATAAAAACATCACAAGCATTTCAATTCTTTGGATATTGTAATAGTTTCAGGTTTTTTTTTTTTTTTTTTACTTTCTTTTCTTTTTTCTTTTTCTTCTCTAAGTAGCCCTATAGACAAATAGATTTTTATTTATTCAGCATGATTTTGCCAATTACAGTCAGTATTGTTTTAGTTTCTCTAAATGCTACAAATTTGGCCAGAGAGAACTTCTTTATATGGGCTCCCTGGTGGCTTAGTGGTTAAGAGCTTGGCTGCTAACCAAAAGACCAGCAGTTCAAATCCTCCAGCTGCTCCTTGGAAACCCTATGGGGCAGTTCTACTCTGCCCTATAGGGTTGCAAGTCCTTTTGACATGAACCTATTAATCTTTAAAAAGTTTCTTCTTTCTGGCACAAGATAGTGTTTGTTTCTCTTGTCTATTTGCTGCCCAAGACATAGAATTACTGATTAATTGAAGAAGCCACATTGTTTCCAATGAACATATAAATGAAACACGTTTTTTATTTTTCAAATATCAATGATATTAAAAAAAAACAAATGGGAAGAGAAACTGTTATTCTCATTGGTCTGCCTGGTTTTCAGAAAGATAAATGAGAAGATTCAATACAAATTTGCCATTTGGTTCCTAATACAACCCTTCATGTAAAATCGTGAAGCTGCTGATAAATCCCAAGTCTAGAATGCATAGAGATCCAACTCATAGTGACCCTATAGTACAGAGTAGAGCTGCCCCATAGAGTTTCCAAGGAGCACCTGGTGGATTCGAACTGCTGACCTTTCAGTTAGCAGCCGTAGCACTTAACCACTACACCAACAGGATTTCCATAAATCATATAAATCATAAAAATAGAATATTTTGACATCCATTAAAAGCCAGAAATATTCAGATATCAAAGAGACAAGCAAGGCAGATGGTTAAAGATAAAGAGAGGTAGGAAGAAACCAGGAAAAAATCAAAACAAAGCAAACAGATAAACAGTTGTGAGGCACCAGTACCAAGAAAATCTGAAATCTGAAGTTAATTATTTTCCTGACAATATCTTAGTTATATGAAGCCTGCTGAAGTGAGACTACATCATAAAAGAAGAAAATAATCATCTAGGAAGAAGAAGTAATAATTTAAAAAGTTCTTTTTTAATTTTTATAGTTGTACTTTAGACGAAGGTTTACAGACCAAATAGTTTCTCACTAAACAGTTAGTACACATACTGTTTTATGACATTGGTTAACAACCCCACTACATGTCAAGACTCTCCCTTCTCAACCTTGGGTTCCCTATTACCAGCCTTCCTGTCCCCTCCTGGCTTCTAGTCCTTGTCCTGGGCTTTTGTGCCCCATTAGTCTCATTTTGTTTTATGGGCCTGTCTAATCTTTGGCTGAACGGTGAACCTCGGGAGTAACTTTGTTACTGAACTAAAAGGGTGTCTGGGGACCATACTCTCAGGGTTTCTCCAGTCTCTGTCAGGCCAGTAAGTCTGGTCTTTTTTATGAGTTAGAATTTTGTTCTACATTTTTCTCCTGCTCTGTCCAGGACCCTCTGTTGTGATCTCCGTCAGAGCAATCAGCGGTGGTAACTGGGCACCATCTAGTTGTGCTAGACTCAGTCTGGTGGAAGCTGCGGTAGTTGTGGTCCATTAGTCCTGTGGGCTGATCTTTCCTTTGTATCTTGTTTTCTTCATTCTCCCTTGCTCCCAAAGGGGTGAGACCAGTGGAATATCTTAGATGGCTGCTCACAGGCTTTTAAGACCACAGACACTACTCACCAAGGTAGAATGTAGAACATTTGCTTTATAAACTGTGTTATGTCAATTGAGCTAGATGTTCACTGAGACCATGGTCCCCACAGCCCTCCCCCCAGCAATTCGGTCCCTCAGGAAGTTTAGATGCATCTATGGAGCTTCCATAACCTTGCCTTGTACAAGCTGTGTTGGCTTCCCCAGTATTGTGTACTGTCTTACTCCCATGGAGTGGCTGGTGGGTTTGAATCGCCGACCTTTCAGTTAGCAGCCAAGCACTTAATCATTACACCACCAAGGCTCCTTCCTACTTCTATTAGACCTTGATAAAACCCAGTTTGATTAGGCTCTGGTAAAGCAGATTCCCTTTAGGGCAGGCCATTGTTAAGGAGAACAGAGTAATGTTTCAAAATGTTTACTTTTCCTCTCCCCCTGCTATTAACACAGGGGAATTTTGTCGCAGCCCCTCACATGGGGCACCATCTGTCGCAGCGGTGATGGTTGTCGGGACAGTGGAGACAGTAACCAAACACAACTCTTACAGAGAAGTGGGGCCAGGAGGGTCACTCTGAGGAGTCAACCCCGGCTTCAGTCCCAGGAGTTTATTTATAGTCAATAAGCAAGCAGTGAAGCAAATAACAGAACAATGGGCTTTGGGTGCCGGCAAGGGAGAAGGAATTCAGGTAAACAAGCCAATCAGTAAAGGGACAATAGGTTTGGGAAAACAAGTCATGACAAGTCTCAACATGTTGGGGACAAGTCTCAACATGTTGGGGACAAGTCTCAACATGCTGTGCAGCATAGAGGCCTGTGGGGGCTACAGTTGTCAATAGTGCAGCCATGTTTAAATGGCATATATCCCCACAGAATTTTTCTCCAGGCTTCACAGTGAGAACTTGATGGGGCTCCTGGAGGTAAAACTCATGAAAGTGTGCCCTCCTCCACAAGACCCAGCCTGATTCTTTGGGAGTTTTATCTTCCAAGCTGCTCCACTTCCAGGTATCAATCTATTGCCCTTTAAGTACACTTGACGCTGGGTCCAGTGACTTTGGGCCATTTTTGCTCCCAGTAAGCAGTCATTCTTTGTATTAGCCTGTCTGCTTCTCCAGTTTTCAGGATGGGAGTATGATCTTTCACCTCAATTTTCTGATAGACCTAAGAAGAGTTTTCAGTTGTTTTCTTATTATAAGGATGAGAGTGACGACTGCCAAGCTCTCTACCAGCCAGACCACAAACCAGAAGTCCGATGGTAACTTTTAAGTTCTTCTTAAGAAGACTCTTGGAGTTTTCTTCAAGGTTCTGTTTCTGCCCCTTTTAGTTTCACACTCCATCTGCTCTAAAATGGAATCACTCTCATGAGGAAGACTTAAGAATCTAAACCTCTGACAGAGACAAATCTTCTAAACGCCAATCCTGAATACACAATTGCTACTATATCTTACTCTTGATAATGTCATTAATCCCCGATATCCAAAATAAAAATATTTTTACCCTCCTTATCAGTTCTTCTTCCAGTATTACCTGTCTCAGTAACAGCAACACCACTCATTTGGTCTAATCCCCCAAGCCAAAAGTCAAGGAACTGTCTTTGCCTCTTCCTACATTCAATAATCCTGTGAGTTCTACTATTTCATGAGCAGCATTCAGATCCTCCCTCAACCTAAATTTCTAAAGTATTGCCTTAAATCACATCCACATTATCTCTTGCCTGGAATTTTGCAGGAGTCTTTAATATGCTCCTTATTTATTCTTATCAAGTTTTCATGCACCTAATTTATCTTTCACACTATAATTATATAGATTTACCCAAACAGATGTGATCATCTCAGGTTTTCAGTGACTCTTTAAAGTGTATTCAAGAGCAGACAGTCCAATAACTCCCTAATATCTGACAGTGGTACCCTTCATATCTTAAATTTCAGCTATCCCAAGCCACTGACAAGTCACACCTAATCCATTATTGTTTCTCATCTTTATTTTGCTTTCTAAGCTCCCTCTGCCTTGAATGAATTTTCCTACTTCTTTCTCTTTTTGTCACCACCTCTGTACCTCCAACTCTACATTGGAAATATCAGTCATTATCTCATATATAAAATGTTTAATATATCCTGTCCCCAATCCCAAAGTATGTGCCCCTCCATTCTTTGTGCATACTACTATTTTAGGGACTACAGTATTATCACAAGCATTTTCTTTGATGGGCTGGGCAATGAGGTAGACACTGGGGATGTAGTAGTGAAAAAGTAAGAATTCCTATTCTCACAAAGCTTATATTCTATGGATAAAGGAAAATATTAAATGTATTTTCAATTACCTCATATGCATGTGAAAGCTGGGCAATGAATAAGGAAGACCAAAGAAGAACTGACACCTTTGAGTTGTGGTGTTGGCAAAGAATTTTGACTATGCCACAGACTGCCAAAAGAACGAACAAATCTGTCTTGGAAGGAGTACAGTCAGAATGCACCTTAGAAGCGAGGATGGCGAGACTTCATCTCACATACTTTGGACATGTTATCAGGAGGGACCAGTCCCTGGAGAAGGACATCATGCTTGGTAAAATGGAGGGTCAGCAAAGGAGAGGAAGACCCTAGTCAAGATGGATTGACACAGTAGCTGCAACAATGGGCTCCAGCATAACAACGAACATGAGGATGGCGCGGGACCAGGCAGTGTTACGTTCTGTTGTACATAGCGTTATTATGAGTTGGAATGACTGAACGGCACCTAACAGCAACAACATGATGACTATAGCTAAAGAAAACTACAATAAACTGGTTCTTATTGATCTTTGTTTTCCTAATGCCTAGGAAATTTTTGAGTTGTTGAAAGTGCCCACTAAGTAATTATTGACTGAATAAAGCAATGGAACCATGCTTTAAATACCATTCTTTGATAAGACCTTCACTGGTTTCTCCAGAAAATCTGAGTCCCCTGAGCTCTTTGTTCAAGCCCCCTCCTAATAGTAGTTAACATCATATTGATGATAATATATCTGTTTAAATAACCATGAGCCTCTTGAAGGTAAATTCTGTACATTTTCTATGAATAATTTGAGTATTGCTGTTATGGATTAGATTGTGTCCCTCCAAAATATGTGTTGTAAATCCTAACCTCTATGCCTGTGGTTATAATCCCATTTGGGAATGCGTTGTCTTTGTTGTATTAATGAAGCAGATGTGTCTTCAGTCAGTCTCTTATGAGATATAAAAAGAGCTGATCAAGCAAGCAGAGATGGGAGAAGACAGATGCCAAGCCGAAGAGACAAAGACCTTCCCCCAGAGTCAGCAGAGAGCGAAAGCCTTCCCTTAGAGCCAGTGCCCTGAATTCGGACTTCTAGCCTCCTGAAATGTGAGAAAATAAATTTCTGTTTGTTAAACCCATCCACTTGTGGTATTTCTGTTATAGTAGCACCAGATAACTAAGACAATCACCAAGCTAATAAATCTTCCGAGATCACTCTCTAAAATTGCATTGACTGATGTGTTAATGGAAACCACCCTCTCATTACTGAAATAAAGTCTACTTGTTCATAATATATTCTGATTTTTCTGTACTGTTGGATTCCATAAAGGACTAGGAATTTTCCCTTCTATTTTATATTCTAAGGAAGAGTTTGTGTAAGATTGGTGTTATTTCTTCCTCAAATATTTGGAACAATTCACTGGAGAAGCCATCTGGGCTTTTCTTTGTGTGAATGTTTTTAATAGATATTCAATGTCTTTAAAGATAGGAGACTATTTAGATTTTTTAAATTTCTTGTTGTTTCAGTTCTGGAATGCTATGGATTTTGAGGGATTAGTCCATTTCATTTAAATTGTAAAATTCATTGGAGTAAAATTGCTTATATTACCTCCTAATCATCATTTTAATGATGAAGAATCTGTGTTGATGTTACCTTTTTAATTTCTAATATTGAAAATTTGTTTTCTTTCATTCTTCTTCTTTTTTTTGAACAGTCTTGCAAGAGACTATAAATATTATTAATCTTTTCAGAGAACCTAACTTAGGCTTAGAGATATTCTCTAGTAGACATTCAGTCTCCATGCCATTGATTTTTGTCCTACATTTATTATTCTTTTATTCTACTTTCTTTGCATTTGATTTGCTGTATACTTTTTTCTAGCTTCTGAGGAGGAAAATTTAGATAATTGATGTTTAACCTTCATTTTTCTAATATATTAATTTACTACTTGCAATTGTTTTAGCTACATGCCACAAGTTATATATATATCTTTATTACCATTAGGTTAAAAATATTTTCTAATCTTCATTGTAATATTTTTCACCAGTGGGTTATTTGGAAGTGTACTGTTTAATTTCCAAGAATTTAGAAATTTTCTACTCGTTTCTTTGTTATTGATTAGCAAGAACTAATTTCCATTAAGGCCAAAGCATATTCTCTAAATTGTTGAATTAATGATTCAGGATATAACCAATTTTGGTAAGAATTATGCTTGCATTTGAAAATAATCTGACTTTTGTTATTGCTGGGTTCAGTGTTTTATATATGTCAATTAGGTCAATTATAAATTGTGTTGTTTGAATTTTTAATACACTCACTGATTCTGTCCTTTTACTCTGTCAGCAGTTGAGAAAGCCATGTTAAAATCTTGCATTCTGATTTTTTTTCCTTTCTGCTTTGAGTTCTGTCAATTTTCTCTTTATATATTTAAAATTATGTTATAGGGTGATATAGGTTTATAATTGTTTTTTCTTCCTGGTAGATTGCTTAGTAAGTAAAAATAGTTCCTGTGTATTAGTAGTAATGATTCTTAACTTGAAATTTACTTTGTTTGATAGTAGTAATTCTACATGAACTTTGTTGTGATTAGAGTTTGCATCGTAATTTTTTTAATCATTCTACTTTCATACTTTCTGAGTCTTATCCTTGGCCATAGACTTGTAGTTTAACATGTATCTTCTCTTCTCTCTCTAATGTGGTAAACATATATGTAATGAAATATTTCACATTTCAACAATCTTCACATGTACATTTCAGTGACATTAATTGTGTTTGCTATGTTTTTCAACCATCACAATTATCCATTCTCAAATTGTACTAGAATTTCCTTTTATCATTTTTAAGATGTTATTCCACTCTCATATGGCTTCTATCTTTAGTCTTGAAAAGTCTTATTGTAGTTCCTTTGAAAGTAATTTCCCCTCCCTGGCTAATTTTAAGATTTTTCTTTGTCTTTGGTTTTCAAAAGTTTTACTGTGATGTGCTTTAGATTCACTAAGCTTCTTGAGTCTGTTGGTTGTATCTTCCTTCAGTGTTGTATAATTTTTTGTCATTATTATTTCAAATATTGCTTCTGCCACCTTTTTTCTTTCTTATCCTTCTACGACTTCAGTAACATATATGTTAGAAACATTGAATACTTGTATGGTTGACTGTGTCCTATATGTGTCTTATGGTCTCCTCTGCTTTTTCTATTTAGTTATTTTCCTTCTTTACCACAGAATGAAAACCCCTTGCCACCAAGTCGATTCTGACTCATAGTGACCCTATTTCAGGAGGTAGGATATAATCAAGAACCTATGGTATTGAAGGAAGAAGCCCAAGCTGCACTGAAGGCGTTGACAAAAAAACAAGCCTCTAGGAATTGACAAAATACCAATTGTGATGTTTCAACAAATGGATGCAGGGTTGGAAGTGCTTACTTGTCTATGCCAAGGAATTTGGAAGACAGCTACCTTGTCAAACACAACAGGAATGTGTCCATTCCAAAGAAAGGTGATCAAATAGAATGTGGAAATGATCAAACAATATCATTGATACCACATGCAAGTAAAATTTTGCTGAAAATAATTCAAAAATGGTTGCAGCAGTACATAGAGAACTGCTAGAAATTCAAGACAGGTTCAGAAGAAGACATGGAACAAGGGATAACACTACTGATGTCAGACAGATTTTGGCTGAAAGCAGAGAATACCAGAAGTATGTTTACTTGTGTTTTATTGACTATGCAAAGCCGTTGAACTGTGTGAATCATAAAAAATTATGGATAACACTGCAAAAAATGGGATTTTCAGAACACTTAATTGTGCTCACGAGGAACCTATAGGCCAAGAGGCAGTTGTTCGAACAGAACGAGGGAATACTGTGTGGTTTAAAATCAGGAAAGGTGTGTGTCAAGGTTGTATCCTTTCATCACACTTATTCAATCTGTACATTGAGCAAATAGTCCCACAAACTGGACTATATGAAGAAGAACCTGGAATCAGGAGTGAAGGAAGACTCATTAACAACCTGTGATACCCAAATAACACAACCTTGCTTGCAGAAAGTGAAGAGGACTTAAAGTTTTATTGATGAAGACCAAAGACTACAGCCTTCAGTATGGATTACACCTCAACGTAAAGAAAACAAAATCTTCACAACTTGATCAATAAGCAACATTATGATAAATGGAGAAAAGATGGAAGTTGTCAAGGATTTCATTTTACTTGGATCCACAATCAACACCCATGGAAGTAGCAGTCAAGAAGCCAAAAGGTGTATTGCATTGGGCAAATATACTGCAAAGGACCTCTTTAGAGTGTTGAAAAGCATAGATGTCACTTTAAGGTCTCAGGTGCTTCTGACCCAAATCCTGGTATTTTCAATCACCTCATATGCATGAGAAAGCTGGACAATGAGTAACGAAGATCGAAGAAGAATTGATATAATTGAATTATAGTGTTGCCAAAAAGTATTGAATATACCATGGACTGCCAGAAGAATGAACAAATCTGTCTTGGAAGAAGTACAACCAGAATGCTCCGTAGAAGGGAGGATGGTGAGACTTCGTCTTATGTACTTTGGACATGTTATCAGGAGGGACAAGCCCTTGTAGAAGGATGTCATGTTTGGTAAAGTAGAGGGTCACAAAAAAGAGGAAGACCCTCAGTGAGATGGATTGGTACAGTGGCTGCAACAATGAAATCAAACATAGCAATATTGTGAAGATGGCACACAACTGGGCAGTGTTTCGTTTTGTTGTTCATAAGTTTGCTACGAGTCAGAACCGTCTAGATGCCATGTAACAACAATAACAATTGAGCGCCATGCTGAATATTGTGGAAAGTGATGTAAAAGATACAGTTCCAGTCCTGAAAGTTTTCAGCGTGTAGTAAGAAAATAGAGACACAAACACATGATTACAATTCAATGTGATAAATGCCATGGCAGAAGAAGCAAGCGTAGAATGTAATAGAAATCTAGAGAAGGGCTGCCTAAAACACCCTGGAAGGGATAGGGTAAAGTAAATTGAGATGTGAAGCCCAGTACAGAGTTGGGAAAATATATTTAAGATAAAAACATCTGTCTAAAGGCGTGTTGTGAGAGATTTTACGGCATTTTAGGAAAGTTACAAGTCTATTAATATGACTAGATAATTTTTATCTAACAAGTGGAGAGTTGATGCTAAAGAGGA
Source organism: Trichechus manatus latirostris (assembly GCF_000243295.1). Lineage (NCBI taxonomy): Eukaryota > Metazoa > Chordata > Mammalia > Sirenia > Trichechidae > Trichechus > Trichechus manatus. Next base: position 3,499,551 of record NW_004444080.1, on the reverse strand, counting down.
AGGGTAGGTCCATATGCTGAAACCCTTGTGTGCCATGCTAAAGGATTATATTTTGTCCTAGGGTCAATGGGGAGCCACTAAGGGATTTTCGGAAGGATCAATTTTGCGTTATGGAAGGATCTCCAAACTTTTATTAAATTTTCAATTATAATTATATAAATGATCACCTCTTGAACTTGAATTCTTGATTTGCAAAAAGATTGAAGTTAATTAAAGAGCTGACCCATGACACAGCCTCATTAGTCTAAAAATTAATCGGTCACATTTCTATCATGTCTGACTAAATATTTAGGGGCTGAACATTAACCCCGATGAACCATAAAAAATCAATCCATTTTCATGGCATCTCTATGGCAAGCTGCATAATCTATACCAAACTTCAGCACGTTTTATCTTCTTTCAGCACTTCCAAAATATCAAGCTGTGAATTTCTTCACAAACGTTTGTATCAGGGGGCTGCATTTAATTGGAGAAGGATGTGTAACTTGGATAGATTCAAGGGGGTGGGTAAAAAGTAAGTTATGAGGTGTGTCCATGGATTTACATTTCTGCCATGGGTCTAATCTAGAATATATTTTCTAAGTTGATGACTTTTTCATTCAAGCACAAATCAAAATCCCTGCTAAATCAAGATTTATTTCTCTTATTTGTCTAACAGTTTCAGCACCCTGCCTAAAGTTAAAATTATGTTGGTTTTACAAGATTTTTTTTGTACAAAACAGTGTTAACTATTATTTGGTGATTTGTGATCATCAAGATCTTGTCAAAGTTGATTGATGATTTTTCCAGTTATCAAAGTTAAAAGTGAAAGTGTTGTAACCCAAAAATTTTCAAAGAGCTTATTTACGAAAGGAAAATCCAAACATTAGTTTTGTTTCTTCCTTGTTTGCGGAGGGAGGAGTATTGTAATAATTCTCAGTTCATCCTTAGAAGTAATAGTTAACAAAATTGAGAATATGGAAATGCATGATAGTAAGTTTTTTAAAAATGAAAGGATTCAGAAGGACTAGGGCAAGATGGCGGTCTAGGCAGAAGCACCACGCCGTCCCTCCACAACAAAGATCCGAAAAACTAAGCCAAACAGACAATCAACAATCCTGAAACCCTAGAACATCAAATGA
>NW_004444080.1:3448346-3498330 GCF_000243295.1 Trichechus manatus latirostris | reverse complement strand
GAAGAGCGTAGTCAATGTCACTTAAATGTGTATGTAAAAAAAATTTTTGAAATGGCGTATCTTTGGCTATGTGTATTTTCACCAAAAAAAAAAAAAAAAAAAAAAATGAAAGGATTCAGATTATTTTAGAGAGGAGTTTCTGTATTAAGAATAGATGCCTGTAATAACAGACTGGCTCCAGTCTGTTCATCTGACTCAGGTTGAACTTTATTTGCTAAAATTAACATTTACAAATAAATTTAATAATAACCTTATGTTTTGAGTATCTTCTGGCATTAGTGTTCTCACTAATCACCATCCCACTTCAAATTATCTTATTCTTGATTTATTTATAAAGAACTGTTATGTTTTCATTTTCATAAAAATAATGGTTTGTTCTTGTTTCTGTATGTATTTTTCTTGGATATATATATATATATATTTGGTTGCAATAAGACCCTTGTTCTAAAAACAAAATATCCAGGTTTAATAAAATGATGTAAACATTTGGGTCATAGCATATGACAACCAACCATGGGAAATGATTTCACAACAAGAAGTCAAGTTTACTAGTAAATTTCAATGGTGAAATACTAGGTACATTAGCATCACCATAAAAAAGAAAGGAAAAAAAAGCAACAAACAGCATTTCAACCTTTTCTGCCATTACAAAGCAGAATTTGGTTAAAGTGGGAAAATCACATTTTTTCTTTTCTTTTTTTCATTTTATTTATTTGTAGTAAAACCAACCTATTAGGCTATTGTTCACAGTGGCCAGACTTTCTAGTGCTTCCTTTCTAAGCTCAAACTCAATTAGGAGATTGTAAAGTCTTGAAAATACCGCTACATAGCAAAAAATGTCCATAAAAGGAAAATACTTCAAACTTCTCTATGGAAACATTTGTCTAATCATTAACAGAAGCTATCGGCTTGCCCTTGTCTGAGAACCTCAAATATAAATTTATAGTACTATATATGAAGTGGACCCTGGTGGCACAGTGGTTAAAGTGCTCAGCTGCTAACCTAAAGGTCAGTGGTTTGAACCCACCAGCTGCTCCATAGGAGAAAGACGTGGCAGTCTGCTTCGGTAATGATTTACAGTCTAGGAAACCCTATGGGGCTGTTCTGTTCTGTTCCATAGGGTCGCTATGATTTGGAATTGACTTGAACGAAGTGGGTTTGGGTATATGACAGTCCAATTGATTTAATCCCAAAGACTAAGGGCAGTACTTACAAAACATAACAAACACAGCACTGCAAACAAAGAATGCCGTAACTTCCCTATCTATGAGATGGAAAAATGCCTTTTAGAATGGTAAATATAACCTCCCTTGAGGAAATATTTTTGGTTGACTATGTAGCAATATGCAAAAATGTTATGAACAAATGAAAGAATGTTGATCAGGCTGTTAGTTCCCCCAAAATAGTTTACTTAGAGAAAAACACACCGTGTAAAGCCAGAGAAACAGAGTAAGTTCAGTTTATTGGAATTCTTGTACACTTTAAAAGCTGTAAATAAGCTTTCTGGAGCTCTTGATTGTTGTTCAGTTCCATTTGGAACTTGGTGTTTCAGATTCCATGTTCAGTTAGTCCAGTAGGTGACTAGAAGTATTCTTTAGGATATATTACGCTCTGCCTGCTGTTGAGCGTATCTGTATTTTAATTTTTTTTTAATTAATTGTTAACCTCCAAGCCGCTCAGTATTTAGATTATGCTTTATAATTCTAAAAAGCAACTTCTTGGTTGCCTTGTAAATAAAAATTAGGAAAGACTTATAGCTCAACCACTGGGTTATTGTTGCCTTGCATTGCTTTGACTAGGCTGTTTTACAACTTTGGAGAGACAAATTAATCTGTAGAAAATTGATAGCTATGCAAATCACTCTTGTCCGTAGAAATCCAAGATCTATCTGGTGGAGGTTCAACTGACTTCCCCTCCTCATTGTGGAATAAGCCAGTTTTACATCTATTAAGTAAATTCTTTTCAGCATTTCTAATGGCCTATGAGTGTTTCAGCTCTGTGGATTATTGTTTGAAACATTTATGACAATTTTCTGATTATTTCCTTGTTAATTAATGAATCATGTAAAGTTTTTGGCATGTGTTTATTCTATATTTCTCTGAAAGCCATAATTTCTAACCTTAAAAAAATTATCATTTCATAGCCTGTACTTTATGAAAATAGCTATTTTAAAAAAATACTCAAGATGATTTTTTTAGAGAAGTAAATATGTTCTTCAAAAATCAGCTTACTTTAATATTTTCCTTGCGCCATTGTTTAATTCTTATCCATCTTTCAAAGGTCAGATCAAGTCTTTTCAAGATCAATGTTAAAATCTTTTATTCCTCTGAACTCAGAGCTCTATGAGCCAACAATTTATTCAATAATTGATCTTGTGTGGCACTGGGATATGTTTGTCTTTGTATACTACTTAATTTTTCATACATTAATGCCTGTTTTCTTAATGTGAATGTATAGTTTTTACATGTTGGAACTTTGTCGTTTTATTATCCACAACATAAGGCTTTGTACATAGTAAAAGAGTAAATATTTGGTGATATAATTTGCTGATTTAATTAATGCCCAAAGGTCTGAAAAGTCCTGCAGGTATAGTTCATTATCAGAAAAACAACAGTGTTTCTATTATCTAATCACAAAAATACCCAGAGTTCAAAAAGTAGTACAAATATTTTAATTTTTTTTTTTTTTTTAGTACAAATACTTCTTTACTCTTCCCACCATGTTTATATGGAGCAAACCTCAGTAAGTGACAAAGTATGCCTTCTTGGTTTACTTTTCCTTAATCCAGTTTAGTCTTTTTTAAATAACTCTGTCTTTCTCTCAGCTCCTTCCCTGAAAAGCCTCCAAGTCCCTTCAAAGTTCTCAGCTGGACTATAGACCAGTGTTCTATAATTTAAAAAAACAAAAATTTGCCCCCCTCCAGGCAGAAAAATTAAGTTAAATTTAAATTCTCCTTGTTAACAGAGTAGAACTGCTCTGTAGGGTTTCCAAGGAGCAGCTGCTGGATTCAAACTGCGACCTTTTGGTTAGCAGCCAACCTCTTAACCACTGCACCACCAGGCCTCCAATAAATACTTGATAATAAGATTTTTAGTTCCCTATGTGGGGCGCAGTGGTTAAGAGTTATAGCTGCTAACCAAAAGGTCAGCAGCTCGAATCCACTAGCCATTCCTTGGAAACCCTGTAGGGCAGTTCTACTCTGTCCTATAGGGTCGCTATGAGTCGAAATCAACTCTACGGCAATGGGTAGGTTGCACAAATATGAGGTCGCCGTAAGTTGGAGTTGACTTGAGGGCAACTAACAACAAAAACATATTAAGATTTTGTTCTATAAGTTTGAGCTTTGAAGGACCACAGAGTATTGTAATATAGAAGATTTTTTTCTCCCCCCTAAAAACAATTTTTGCCCTTTTGAAGTCAATATTGCCTCCATTGGGAAAGCATGCTATAGACCGTTTCTTTTCAAGGTTTCTGAAGTTCCAGTTTTAGAAGGGGCTTTTAATTTTTTTAAAGTGGAGTGTGTATGAAGACCACAAACCTTTTTTTCATAAATTAACATTGACACATTATTATGTAAACAAAGTCCTCCCTTCTTTATCTTATTTATCAAAGACCCTCACTCCAACCTGATAGAGATGAGAGAGGCTAAGGAGGAGAAATTGTTGTCCTTCCCATATTGACATTTTTTTTTGTTCTCTTACTACATGTTTTTTGAACATTTCTAAATAAGATGCTTACTTACAAATTTCCATTCTCAGGAAACAAGAACATTACAGGCACGGTTCATAACAGCACATGTTTTAGTTACTATGGTTTAGTTATAAAACGTCAGTCCTCCAACAAGACAGTTCAAATTTCAGTTACCATGGTTTAATAGCTCTGAGAAATTGCAGAAAGTAAAATTCATTGCTGGCTCTTCAATTCACAAATCACTACATTAAAAAAAAAAAAAAAGAAGAACAGATACACATCATGACCAGTGACTAATTACGTCACTTTTTTCAAAGTCCATCAGTGACTGGTCACTGCACATCTGTTATTCAGTTCACAGCAAAGTGGGTACCTGCTTGTCTCCCAGTTTTAGATAAACTCAGAAGACATTTTACAAGGTGCATTTTAAAAAGAGGGAATTGGCCAACACAGATGAAAGTGCAGCAAAGAAAATTGGTAATGTCAGAAGTAAAATTTCAATCCAATGTAAGTTAATGAATTATCGAAGAAACAGCTAAACGTAGAATATTAACATTGTCATCATTCCAGAGACTCTAGAAATGAAGCCAGAGGAACTTAGTGAAGGCGAACTTACCAACATAAGTGAAGAAAGTGGTTGTAATATAAAGAAAAGATGTTCTAGAGGAAGTGACAACATCAAAAAACTTCATATTAAAGGAACTCTCAGAGAGATTTCAGGACACTGAAAGTGCAAAGGATAAAATATTGGAAACTTATCCAAACTTAGAAAGGAGTATGACAATTCTCCAGGGCATAGAAAAGATATTCACTCCATATCATAAGTTATACAATGAGAAGAAGAAGATAAGCATCGTTCAAACTACTATAGGTTTATTTTTTCAGACATACTGTTGGCCCTGACTCATGGTGACCCCAAGCACAACTGAATGAACTGCTGTCCAGTTCTGCACCTTCCTCAGGATTGATTGTGATCCATGAGGTTTTTACTGGCCGATTTTCAGAAGTAGATTGCCAGTCCTCTCTTCCTAGTCTTAGTCTGGAAGCTCTGCGGAAACCTGTTCAGTATCATAGCAATACACACACCTCCACCAACAGATGGGTGGCGGCTGTGCATGAGGTGCATTAGCGGGGGACTCCGTTATGGAAGGCAAAAATTCTACCGCTATACCTCCAATGTATCTCCTTTAGAGACATAAAACAATTTAATTTTCAATGTTTCTGATGTTTTAAGTTACAGTGCACTAAATACATATTTTGTAAAGTAGAGGGTCAGCGAAAAAGAGGAAGACTCTTAATGAGATGGATTGACACAGTGGCTGTAACAATGGGCTCAAAAATAGCAATGATTGTGAGGACGGTGCAGGACCAGGCAGTGTTTCGTTCCATTGTATATAGGGTTGCTATGAGTTGGAAACTACTCAATAACACCTAACAACAGCAACAGCAAAATACATATTTGTTTTACTGGGTTTTTTTTTTTTCATTTTGCTATATATTTATAGACAACAAGAAGTTTTGAATATTTGGCAAACATTTTGAAAGGTCACAGAACAATTGTAATATTCTCTATTGATTATTACAATTGCTTTGCATATTATATGACATTTTTAGTCCCAAGCTACCTGGCAAAGGAAGGATTGTCTTTATTCTTTCTTATTCAGTTCAAAAAACTATGCGCCATTCATTTACTAACCTCTAATATCTGATCCCTTACACTTACTTATATGACTTCATTTTCAAAAGTTTCATTGTTGGAAAACTTTATTAGACTTCAGATATTTTTTAACCCTGGCTTAGATACCACTATGCTGATTCCTGAAAGGGGTGAAAAAATAACTAAAGGTTTTCCTAAATTTTTGTCCTTATTTACCTTTTCTATATATTACAGGACACTAAAATATGACTGGTAGCCACCCAGAGGGGTAGAGAAATTTCTTCTCTTTTCTCTTAAACTTCTACTAGTTGCTATGTGTTATGGTTTCTTCACTCAAGTCATCTCACCACTTATCTTGTACTAGAGCTGATGGAGGTGGTTGATTTTAAATGCAGAAGTAATAGCTACAAGAAAAGAAACAAAAAGGAATGGAGTCATGTACAAGAAACACCTGAGAAGCATTAAATTTCAAAGCACCTCCTGTTACATTAGCTCTTTATTAAGCAGAGCTTGCAACCTATTCCTCATCTCAACACTTGTGATAAAATACTTGCATAATATTTTTTTCCCTAAAATATAGATGACTTTTACTTATGACCTTTGAAAAAAGACAACCCATTAGCATCTACATGTAATTTTTTTTCCTTTCCTGTAGGATCAAAGAGAATAAAGGAGAAATCTGTTAGTAATAGTAGGACAGATATTTGCTCTCAGTCTGTTTCCCCTTAGATAATTTATAGTAAAATTATTTAAAAGACTTAAAAAGAACTTAGTGTTTGTGTGTGCACACACGTGTGCATGTGAAATGCAGCAGAGTCAGACAGAAATAAATATTGCTATGGTTACATTAAAAATTGTATTATTTGCTTGATTTTCCACTTTGAGTCCCATAATATTAAGTGTAATTATCAGGGGGAGCCCAATTATTTATCTATAACTTGCTTTTTTTTTTACTCCAGGGCTTCTAATAACAAACTAGGATTACATAAAACTGTCTGAATTTAATTTCATACTACCCCTATTCTATTTGATATATCATTAACTGAAGCATAATTTTTCCACAAATATTAATACTATGCATTAGAAATCTAATATTACCTCGCATATGATATTGTTGCCATCCTTTGCGTAGGTGGTTCTTAGTCATTAGTGGGTATGTTCAAAATGTGGGGAACTTGTTAAAACCAGAGCTTCTGTTTCTGAAGGATTGGTGTGGAGTTGAGGAATCTGCTTTTTTAATAAGTATCTCAGATAATTCTGATGCTAGTATATTGAGAACTAAACTGTAAGAAATACTGAAAGAGAGAAAGAGAGACCTGTCATTATTCTAGCACAATGAGAATCAAGGATAACGTAATGAAGATGTAAAAGTATAGTCAGATTGCTTGACTCCTTTGCTTTTTAAATGTGTGACCTATGGTGAGCCAAAAGATTTCCCTCTGCATCTCAGATCCCTTATCTGTAAAGTGGAAAATAGAGCAGAGCCTCTTTCAATGGTTTTTTATGAGGATGATGTAAGATAATCCTTCTAAAAGGTTTAGCACACTCGCTAACACGCAGGAAGTGCTTTAAATCAGTTGATTAGTGTTGGTTTTCTTTTTATTTGTTCCCACAGGTTCGGCAGATTGTCTTCATTGTGTTCTCACGATCCCATGTGAGAATGCACCGTAAGGTGCCCTTGTATCAGCCTTGTCAGAGCTAATTGCAAGTAATTCTCAATTTCTTCTAGATTTATTCTGTTCGCATTTTAAAAGGCACAGACCTTGTCTTTTGCTTTATTCCAAAACACTACTTTAAATGAATAAATAGCTAACAATTATGTGGAAAAATTTGCCTTATCAAGTTGCATAGCCCTGAATCTCCTTGTCACTATCGTTGCTCCCTCTGTTCTTCAAAGATGCGACTATGGGGTGGGAAGATAACCTTCTTACTTCAGTCAGCCTCAGTGTGTTCTTTTTTTTTTTTTTCATTGAGCTGAGTCATGTACAATTCTAAACGATTCTGTCACTACAAAAGCACACTATAGGCAGATGTATAGATTCGATACTGCTCTTCAGTTGATTCATTGATGCTTAAGCTTTTATACCACCTGAATTTTGAACCAAATAATAAATATATACAAGAGTAAGGCAGATCTCAAAGACAGGGAGAGGAAGGGGTTTAAACAATCATGATCAGTGACATCTCCCAAACCTGGTAATCAGATAATTCACTCCTCCTCTCATGGAGATAAGTGAATGCGGGGAGATAGAGAAAACAGATATGTTATGGTGGTAAAGTCCTTCCACATGGAAATGCAAAGAGAGGGAAATGAGCAGGACTGATTAATATTTAGCTGGATAATGAGCAGGAAGTGCACTGATAGGGCCCATAAGTTGTTTAAATATTAACACAAAATGCAAGTATGGATTTAATTAGCCTTTTGTACCTGCCCTCTTCAGCAGTCTTACTTCTGCTATTTTCTAAACCTCAAAACAATGCAAACCTATCTCTTCCAAACCCCAAACCAAATCCACTGCCGTCAAGTCTATTCCAACTCATAGCGACCCTATAGGACAGAGTTTAACTGCCCCATAAGGTTTCCAAGGAGCAGCTAGTAGATGCGAACTGCCAGCCTTTTGGTTAGCAGCCCAACACTTAGGAAACTGAAATTTTGGAGAATTGCTTATTGCAGTATGACTGGATTTTACTATACTTCCTTACCAGTTGATCAATAGTTGCCTTTACTGATTTGTTGTTAGCTGTCATCAAGTTGATTCCAACTCATGAAGACCCCCATGTGTGCAGAGTAGAACTGTTCCATATGGTTTTTAAGGCTGCGACCTTTCACACAGATTGCCAGGCCTGTATTCTGAGGTACCTCTGGGTGGTTTCAAACCATCAACTTTTGGCTAGTAGCAAAACGCTTAACCATTTGTGCCACCCAGGGACTCCTGACCAGCTGAGAGTATATAGTATATACAGAAATAATAATAATGTATATAAAATAATGAACATTTAATAATATAAATATTAGGTGTCTAAAACCATAATATAATACAGACTCTTATCAAAAGAAGACTGAAACACACAACGTCAGCTAATAATATAATCATATAATCCACCTAATTAAGAACTTATTTTGTAACATTGGGCATATATGTTACAAAAATTTGAATTATTTGTTCTGTGTGCTCTATATAAGCGTATCTTCATATAAACTTGTCTTTATGCATGTCTCTGTAAATAGTCTTGGGTAAAATTTCTGTAGTGTTTTATGAATTTCAAAATAATTTTGCACCAATTGTAGGTGTAGAAGACACACTGTGACTGCATGCATAAGTAGCAAATATTTTTTCATGGATGTATCAAAAGATGCAAGATTTCTAAATCTATGCTGTGTATCACTTTTATCATTTTAAGTTCACTAAATTCATCAATCTAAAGTGACAACGACAACAAAGCAGATAACACCATTTTCTTTCTATAATAGTACTCTTCTAAATAGCTAGTGTAGGACACAAGATAAGAAGAGATTCATGAACACCCTTCCTTACAAGGGGAAATGTGTTATGGATCACTATGTACAGATATCATGTGATCTACACTGTCATCAAGTTTATTGTAAAGAAATAGAGTGGTTTACTGCATAAACGAATGAATAACTGAAAACAATAGGCACAATTATGTGTAAGAGCAACTATGCAATTTTGTTTTGTTTGATTTTAAAGAGAGAGAGAGGAAGTAGTAGGGTGTGGTGAACTTGGGTTGTCAGCTTACAGCTTTTGTTTCTCAGTGGCTTGTTTAATACATTTTCTGATTTATTGTTGAACTTGATTGGTCTCTACAAATGACTAAGTTTCTCTTTCTGTAAGTCTGTTGTAAGTTTGCTAATATCATCAGTTTTCATTTGTAATTTAATTACCTTACGTTACTTACTTTGGATCTCTAAGTATTATTGTTTTCTTCTATCACATTTTTATGACAAGGTTTCATAGAATTTGTCTTCTTATTAACCTCTAATTACAAATGATCTTCCGGTGCCGTGACACATAGGAAAATGGAGAGAGAAAGAAATAATGTGCCCATAGAGTAGTTTGGTCTAGTCATGAATATTGTGAACTATGTATAAGACCAGAATAATTTTTCTTCCCAGAAGAAACATGCTTGTCATTACAAGAATAGCTATAGATATTTAAGCAGTAAAGTTGATATGGTTATATTTTCATATTACTTTTTTGTGTGTCTACCAAACACAGCTTTCTGTACTGAAATAAGCATCCTACACTGCCTGCTGAGATTATATGTTTATTTACATTGTACCAGTCTCTGTTACAGGTTATGACACCAGAGTGATGAACTCTAGTTGATCTAGTGATGAACTAGATTGTTAAATCTGCAACTGTACAGAGCTTACATTACAATAGGGGGACACCAATTAACAATAACACGTTGATTTATTTTACTTCATTTCAATAAAATTATATTAAGCAGCTAATAATATACCCATTGCTAACGAGTCAACTCCAACTCATAGCAACCTTATAGGACAGAGTAGAACTGCCCTATAGGGTTTCTAAGGAGCAGCTGGTGGATTTGAACTGCCAACATTTATGGTTAGCAGCAGTAGCTCTTAACCACTGCAGCACCAGGGTTCCTTCGAATCCACCAGCTGCTCCTTGGAAACCCTATGGGACAGTCCTACTCTGTCCTATAGGGTTGCTATAAGTTGGAATCGACTCAGCAGCAATGGGTTTAATAATATACAGTCAACTCTGAAGATATAGATGAATAAGATATGGACTTTGTGTACAAGAGAGAAAACATAAACAAGTATACAGGTGGATTTTTAAAAATTTATTCTTAATATACTAGATCTCATGGTAAACTCTGGAAACACGAAAATAAACAGTTAGACCTTGCACTGCAGGAGTACCAGTAGAGTATTCATATGTGAGCAAAATATGTCAGCACAATGTAACAAGTGTGTTCATAGATGAAGGAATGAAGTTCTGAGGAAGTACAGAAGGTAAAGCAAGTGACTCAGCATGTTGGCCCTGAAAAGGTTTTAGAGATAATATTTGAGTAAGACTTCGGGGAGATAGAGGTAGAGATGGAAAAAGATGACAGAATCCACTTTGAGAAGAGAGAAAAGCATATACAAAAAGCAAATAAAAATTATGTTGTATTCAGAGAATAGGGAATAAAAATGTACTATTATAACCATACAGCTACAACGCCACTGCAAATTCATTTTCAAGTTGTGCAGTCATGTGAAAGATTTAAAAATAGGTGCAGAATACTATCTTCGACAATTTTTTCTGTATGGATCATTGAAAACGAATTAGTCTCTGTTGATTTTACTCTAGGGAGAAAGAGCAAGAGAGAGTAAAAAAGAGAGGGAGAGAGAGGTTTGGCTTAAGAAACAAATGTAAAAATAAAAAAATGAATTAGCTACTAATATAATCTAGGAAGTTATCTTAAAGCATGTCAGACATAACTCCACAGTTTCATCTATTACCTCAAAAGGAAAATTTTGTTTTCTATTTCTATTAAAAAATAATAAGAATTTCTAAACGTGATTTTTATTTTATGGTTATCATTAAAAAACAGCACCTTTTAATTAACTTCACCTTCTCTCTCTTTTTCTAAGATCCTTTTTCTATGCATGATTCAACCCTTCAATAGGAAACTTCAGATACATTTTTCTTTTTATCATTTATGTTTTGTATAAAAAAGATCTCAAGAATCATACACACATATACACATACTTATGATGTCAAGATAAAAATAGGTGCGATATGATGTAAATCCTTGGGGATTACAACTTTCAAAAGGATTTGAACTCTAATTCAGCTTTACTGTATTAAAAAATACAGTGAAAGTTTGGTTGATACTTTGTACTCAGTGTGTGTCCTGATTTCTCAAACAATTTGTCTTATTTTTTAATGTGGAAGTAAAAAAAAAAAATAAAAAGTCTACAGCCCCTGTTTAGATACTTTAATTCTTAGGAAACTTCAATTCTAGAAAAATCAACAAAAGACATAACTCAAGGGGTACTAAAGGCATAATTTAATGAGAAGACATTTTCAAGGTGGTTGCCAACTGCTCCCCGCCCCAATCTTGTTCAGAAGAGCTTACTTTTTTAGTTCCATAGAAATGAATTTAGTATGGTTAAATGATTCAGTGTGAGTGAGAGAGTTTATCATTTACCTTTTCCTTATTCTAGTGAGGCAGCTAATCTATTGCTTTGTTTGAGCTCTAGAAAACAGAAACATTTGGAAGCTTAGAAATAATCACGTTTTTGCATCCCACTGTCCATCCATCATTGAATTCTTCCTCAGAAATAAACAGAAGTCAGACTGACAGGGAAACTTCAATCTGTGACTGTATGTGCGTGTGTATGATGGGGGGCATATTTCAGATGTGAGGGTGTTCCTAATTGAATATTCTGTAGTAACTCAAATACATACATACATACATACAGAAGGCCTATATATTAACGTGGAGCCCTGGTGACGCAGTGGTTAAGAGCCTGGCTGCTAACCAAAAGGTTGGCAGTTCCAATCCACCAGCCACTCCTTGGAAACCGTATGGGGCAGTATGGGGCAGTTCTACTCTGTCCTATAGGGTCGCTATGAGTCTCGAGGGTAACAGGTTATATATTAATTCAAGGAGCCCTGGTGGCTCAGTGGTTAAGTGCCCAGCTGCTAACCAAAATGTAGGTGGTTGGAACCCACCAGCTGCTCTGAGGGGGAAAGATGTGGCAGTCTGCTTTCATAAAGATTATAGCCTCGGAAACCCTATGGGGCAATTCTACTCTGTCATGTAGGGTCTCTATGAGTAGGAATCCGCTTAACGGCAACGAGTTTAGTTTTCAGTAATTTATTTATGCATAGTATCTTCAGTTGACCAAAAGCCCTGCATAGATAAACACACTAATACCTAACCAGAAAGACTTATTCAATGGTTTATTCATAAATGATAGTGCATGTATACATGTATTGTAGCTGCAGATTGTGTGTCTTGGATAGAAAATTCACAGTGACAGTCTACACTGCAAACTTTGTTTTAAGCACTAAATACGATATCAAGTCCTCTGTCAATGACAGCAGAAGGTTCCAGTGCTCTACGATTTGTTTCATAATCCTGTATCTAGCTGACTTTAATTCTCCTCTGCAGCTCAAGTTGCCAGCATATACTGAACTCGAGCACGAGGGTCAATCCTTGTTTGGTTAACAAATTCCCCGCAAAATATCCGCCCCCCCCAAGCCCCCAGGAGCTGTAGTGATGTCATATCCGTTGCCCAGGTCTCCATACCTCTCCAGCAGTTACTCCCTTTCTCTTTCTCTTGGGTCAAAACTTTTGAGGTGGGCTGGCTAGAAACCAGCGAGCGAGAGGGTAGACTGGGGCGCGCAGGCTGGAGGCGCTTCAGCACCTCGGTCAGCGCCCACTGCAGCCCAACCCACCCTCCAGAGCTCCCCGACTCCCAGCTCTGAGAATGCCTGCGGAATGATCGCCCCCCAGGGCGGCTGCCGCTGCTGCCGCTGCTACTGCTACTGCTACCACTGCCGCTGTTGCTGTTACTGCTGCTGCCACCGCCTCTGCCTCCGCTCTGCTCTGACTGGAAGGCAGAAAGTGCAACTGACGAGAGAAAGCTCTCTGCAGTGAGAGTGGAGTGGCTACATAAAAGAGCGTAAAGAGGGGGCAAAACCGAGATCAGAATGCAGGCGACGTCCAACCTTCTCAACCTCTTGCTGCTGTCTTTGCTTGCTGGATTAGACCCTTCCAAGGTATGGGCAATATTTTAACTCTTGTTTGAAATAAATGTGCAATATGTAATAAATCCACCAAAAATCTAAACAAATATGCCAAAAACGACACGGCAAACAGCTCTTCCAGCTACCTGGTGGTGCCTGGCTTATCCCCACTGCTTGGAAGATAACAAGGTGAACTACCGGAGGAATAGCTCCTCAAGGTAGAGAGTCCTGGTGAGAGGGAGGAGGGACCAGGAACGAATATAACGTGTATGGGCAGCGGGCAATGCGGCTCACCGGGGAATTTAGCTTATTTCATGTCAAACTGCTTTATGTGCTCTTCTGAAGTCGGACGGGTAATGCAAAAGAGTTTGCAGTTGAAACAATGTAATCTGTAAACATGTATTAGGAGACGGTGAACCGTTTCTTTGTTGAAAGCAGGAAAGCGTTTTCCAGCTGATCCTGTTCAATAACACTCCCATCGCAGACGTGCTGCGGTTTGTGTCCAAAACATTTGGGATGCTGCTTGTAAGACACACGGCAGCGCAGCAGAGCTGTACTCTCTGCCTTGGCTGAGAAGCGGTTGGCGAAAGGGGCTCGCGTTTGTTTGCTTCATTCTTTTCATTAAGGAAATTAAGGGGCACTGAGGAAGTTCTTATTCTCAGTATTAAGAAACAGGAAGTGAGAACCCTATCAAACTAAGGAGGGCAATAGGAAGGATGAGTTGTCTCCTAGCTGCTGAACTCTGAAAATTATCCAGTACTGGCAATTTAAAGTGAACGCTAAGCTCTTTTGATGAAAAGGTGGGAAAATATGGGGAAATATTTTCAACGGTGTAGTCTTGATGATAATATGAGGTAATTTGAGAGCTTCAGCATTCTAAGAAAATCATTAATTATCTGGAGTAAGACATAAAGTATCTGAGTAAGAAGGGCAAGAGATACAATTTATCATTTTACTTACTGAAATCAAGATCAATTTTATACTACAGGAAAAATAATCCTGTTATAAAAACATTTAAAGTTGTATTTGGAATGTTGTGAAGTTATTTCTGCAGCTTCATATCATTTATGTAGTGTAGAGAAATTAAGTTTCCTATCATAATTCAATAGAGCTAAGACTCAAGTATAATCTAATATGTAGTTGGTTGACTATTTCTAGGCTTAATATAGCAGATAGTGACAACTTAGAATCATGTCCTATATACTCATAATAATTTCTGTACAGTTTTCATATTTGGGGAAACCCGATGAGAATAAAATCATGTTATTTTAAGGCTATGGTTGTACTGATATTGTCACTGTGAAAGCTTCACACAGTGTGTGAATTCCATCTTAATGATTTTAATGGCATCTTTTACATACTAAGTGGTAGCTTTAAAGCATTTTGCACCTAGGTGAAAAGTGTTGATTTTGCTTTTATATATATATACATATACACATACATATATGTATATATACACACACACATATAGAAGGGAGCACTGATATATATATATATATATATACACACATATATACGTATATATATATGTATATCTGTACCTATATTGATATACGTCTCCGCCACTCTCATTATGTTACATTAGTTAAAAAATTTTGCCATATTACTCGATGTATCTTGTTTAAAACATTCCTGGTAAAACATTTTTAAAAAGCAAAGTCAATTACTGATTTACTGAAGAAAAAGCTATTTGACTTAAAGTGAGTTTTGTATGTCATTCTTTAAAATGGATGCAGAAATGTAGATGTACTAACTTAATGTAGTAACAATAACGTGTGATTGATTCATCTGATATCTTTAATACATGAATATCTTCACTGCCTGTGCCCCATTCTTTCCAAAATTGAATGTACATAAACACAGCAGAACTTTTAAATATGAAGATAAATCTTCCAAACAAATGAAACATTTTTTATCATCACAGACTTTATTTCTGTGTATTCAATGATATAAAACTTTTCTTCAGACGTAACTGTGACTGTTTGGCACAGCTGAGCTGAGAAATTCAGGCAAGAAATAGCATGCATTAACTTTTCAAACTATCCTTCTCAGCTTCTAGATAGTGCTATACAGTGTGCAAAGAATAGAAGATGATATTTTGCTCTACACCACATATGCCATTATAGAGAATGTTAACATGTTCATAGCAAGTTATTTTACTATTATAAACGGTTTGTGGACCTTCAGACAAAACATAGTAAGTAGAAAGAAAAATGACTACAAGCTACTTTTTTATTTTTTTTTTATTTTACTTCAGGCGAAGGCCTACAGAACAAATAGTTTCTCATGAGACAGCAGTACACATATTGCTCCATGACGTTGGTCAACAACCCCACAACATGTCAACCCTCTCCCTTCTCAACCTTTTTGTTCTTTTTGGTGAAAATATACATACTTTTGTATGTTTTATCAAACTATTGCTGATTACTAAACTACATTGCCCCTCCCCCCAAAAAAAATTATAGAGTGCCATTGTGTTCTCAAAGTAATTGTCAATTAGGTTAAAAACTAGGAGTTTTCTCAAAGTTTATTTGCCGTACAGATTACTCAAGGATTTAGATAATAAATTTAGTATTCACAATGCAAATTTTGTCTTGTGAAACTGAAATTTGAAACCCAATAATAAGGTACCACAAAGGCCAGTCTGGGGACTAATAAGTAATAATTTAAGTGATGACACTTGAGTATGCAGAAATTCTAAACGGTTGATTTTTTTTATGCTAATATTACACTGTTGTTAATATTATAGGACTGATATATTTCATAATTATATTTCAAACAAATTTATTTACCCTGAAGTAGTTTTCTATATTATTAAACTTTATTTTTATAGTAAGCATATGTATAATCACACATGGATATACAAGAGGTGGCAAAATAGCAGAGCTCATAAAAGTGAATAGATTTTTTTTTTAAGTATAGAATTGTCATATATATCAAATGTTGGAAACCTAAATCCTAGATGTGCTTCCCCTGTGTTAATTTATCTATAAACAAAACAGTTTTCTAACAACAGTGCCAATGCCTTTTTATAGAAGACCATGCAATGTTTATGTTTATGATTTTTTTCTGGGATTGAAGCTTAGAGATCTTATATGACATTTTACAAAGTGCTTAAGTATCGCCATCTTATGGCAAGATAAATTACTTGACAATCAATTTTATTTTTATATTCAAAGAAATGCCCAAATTTCTATGTTCATAGGATGAACTTACTTTCAGCATACACTTACTTTTTTCTCTCACTTAACATACCAGAAAATTGGCAAGATCAGTATTTTTCTTCTAGTAAAGGAATGCAATTCACCACTAATTAGTTATTTGTATTTTTATATAGACAGGTTGTCAATTTTCCACTCAGGAAAATTACTAGAATTACATTTTCTTAATTAAAGTCTAATTAACAAGTTTCCAGGTCTAGTTTGAAAAAACTAGTGGGTATATCACTTTGCCTATGTTAAGAGATGTCAATTAATTTCATTTGTAATAGAGTCTGAATTATAGGCAATATGCCAAAATGTCATTCAATAAGTAAATTAAAAAAATAAACTGAAAGCTTGTAGAAATTCAATTATTGCTCAGTTTCATAGAGAAAGTCTATTTCTGTGTAGGAAATTCCTGAAGGTGGCTGCTAGATGGCATCTCTGTGCTTTTAAACTGAAGGCATCGAGTTCAGTAATGACCTTGATAGTACAAAGAGTAGACTTCTTTTTCATTTCCAGTAAGATTTTTAGCAGGCCATTATTTGAGTATTCTAACAAAATAGTAATCCCTATGAATCGGAACCATGAATTTCTCTGCTCTGCAATGCTGACCTATGAAGAAAGGAGGATATGAATATGGCTGTGCAGGTTTCAATCAAAACATTTACACTGGAGTCTGATACGTGGGGAACAGTTAAAAAGAGGTGAAATGGGCATATCCACACATCACAGTCACTGCTGAACTTTAAAGCTATCATACTTGTACAATAAATGTATCGCAAAATGTCTTATCAGGGAAAATGCTTAGGTTGAGGAATCATTCACTATCTTCTTACCTAGAAATATGTTAAGGAACTTATCACCACGGTACTTGCTCACATTACAGACATAAAAATAACAATGATTCAGCAATAATCTCCAACACCAAACTGCTCTTTTTGTCTAAAACCACCTGGTCAATTAGAACTCTTGCCCTAAATAAGGCAGCTGCCTTAAACCAATATAAACATGATGAGAACTCTGAACATTTCAATAATTATATTGTTAAATGTTTCATAATGCAATATACCATGTACAAATGCCCTCATGTTTTATTACTGTTAGAAAACACTCAAAGGCACAAAAGGCTTGTGTAAAGTAGATTTATGTACAGTGAATCTAGTTAAAGTTCTTATTTTTAGAATTCCAAAAGAAATTAAGAGGAAACCAGTAACAAGACTCAACAGAGATTACTGACAATTTGCCTAAAATCCACCTTAAAAACCTGTCTTCTGCTATTTGTGTTGTATTCTCTAGACATCCTTTACATGACAGGATCAATTTCAGTTTTGCAAAAGCCTGTAAGGATATACCCATGAACTCTGATATGGTAAAAAGTGAAAGATTCAAGGAATCCCATTCATGTTTTGAAAGAGCATGTGGATTCCTACTCCCATTGTATCTTATCCTCCTTCACCCCATTAAAATTTTGTTTTGCAGAAAGTAAATATTCTTTCTGTTGGCAACTTGAAAGAATTAAAATGGTGCTGTTTTTTCTTCATTTTTCTTTTAAACTTCTTATTCTCTGTAACACTGAAATTATTTCTTTTAAAAGTTGCTGTAATGATGATTGATGCTCTGTTGGGAGAAAAAGCAGCACAAAATTGAAAAGCAGAACAGGCAGGAGTCACGGGCCCTACTTTGCCACTGACAGTATGTACATACATATATGACTTTGGGGAAGCTATTTAATCTCTCCTGACCTCAGTGCCTTCATCTGTAAAATGACGGGTCTGGATGATCTTAAAACTTCATTTTTAAATGCTAGAATGCTTCTGTTTAATAATATCTGATCATTCCTCAAAAATTGGGAAATGCTTTTATAGGGTGACGTAGATTGAAAGATCTTAAACTCTTCGGGACCTGGGGATGAGCCTGCCTAGGTAATATCATGAATTTATCATCTTCTATGTTTACCATTCTGAGCCTTCTCTTCAATTCCCTACTTCCTGCTGCACCACCTTCTCCTCCTCTCCTGTCTGTTCACACATGGTTCATACATTCAGGCTTCTATACATTCACCATCAAAATTTGCTCCCCTGAAAAGATCAGTTATTAATGTAGTAAGACCGAAAGCCATTGCATTGGCTACTCTAGCTGTAAGTCTTTTATTTAATGAAAAGTTCTATAGTGAAAAGTTATTTGCCATATCAAAGGAATTGCCTTGTCCTTGCCATATATACTGAAGAGATGTTGGAACTATTTAGGAGGGCTATCTTAAAAAATGGGGTACTTGGGTGGTGCAAATGATTAAGAGCATGACTACTAGCCTAAATGTTGGTGGTCTGAACACACCCAGAGGCACCTGGGAAGACAGACCTGGAGATCTGCTTCCGAAAGGTCACAGGCTTGAAAACCCTATGGAGCAGCTGTACTCTGCACATATGGGGTCTCCATGAGTTGGAATTGACTGGTTGGCAACTAACAACAACAATTAAAAAAACAAAAATTTAAAAGGGTACCGCATATTCTGTAGCTGACTTTTCCTATTCAGAAGTCAGGTACATCCTTAAGGATTTTAGATTGGCAATTATTATAAAAACCTCTATTTTTGTACTGAGAGAATGTGTGAAGGAAAAACATGGGATTGAGTAAAGCTGCAACTTAAGAAAATAAGATTTGATATCTTATTTACTTACGTACTGACTAACATTTTACTTTTAAAAAAGTTAGTTAGCAGTTGTGAAATTAAGAAAGAGGATACAAAACCAGACAGTTGTCATGGTAGGTTAGGTAAGGCCACAGTGTGCTATTATCTGTGCATTTGCATGAATGTATATGTGTGCATGTATGTGAACAAGATTATTTTCCCACGCCATTAAAGTATGCAGGTTAACACTGAAAGCTGTTTAAACACTAACTGCCTGGAACCTAAGTTCAATTCTAAAGTATGGTTCTGAAATGGTGGTCTATTTTTTTTTTCTTAATAATAGAACATTTAATTATATCATTTTCCTAATAACACACCAAAGTCATTTAATGACGATTATATTGGCCATTTCCACTGACTGGCAGGAGGTTCTTCCACTAAAGCCTCCCAGGGTTTCCACTATATCATTTTTCTTGCCAGACTTAGTTCATTTTCAGCCTGAAAAATTACTCCTTCAATTTAGTCAGTCTGAAGTTGGTCTTTTAATTTTTTAACATCTGGTTCCACATTAACCTTACTCAGCTTCTTATTTGTAATTTCTTCTGTATACTTTCTATATCCTGCATTTTTGGGCATTTGCTGAAGAACATCAAGGATCTTCATGTACAGTATTTTTAGTCTCTCTGTGGACTCTTACATCCAGCCAGTCTCACCAGGCCAGTGGTCTTCAGCAGCCCTGCTGTGACAGTGCCAAAGAGCTGATGGCACAAAGCTCTCTCTATCTCTCTTTTTAACTTGCCAGATTTTCTTTTAATAAGAGTTATAAAAGACAAAAACATCTTCTTTTGCACTTTCTTTTTTAAACAAATGATTTGCTTTTAATTACAAATACTGTGTAAGATGATGCCTTCTTTTGCAAAATCAATTAATTCAAGAACAAATTTTAAACATATGATTTACCCAAGAGATTTGAAAAAGCAAAAAAAAAAAAAAACTAAGTTTTTCAATATTTTAAAAAAAAATCAGAGTTTATTCCCTAACCTTTCAAAAAACAAGTTTGAAGGTATGACTCAAATGGAAAAAAGAGAGAGACTGAGACCATTTTATAGCTGTTTTAAATAGCTTTTGATAATTCTTCCAATGTTACCTTTCTTTTCTGGAATTATTATCTTCACACAATAGTTGAACTTAAAATATCTCTAATGAACTGATTAATGGGAGGAAAGAAAAAATCAAACTACTCCATCTAGAACTGATGATTTATCTACTCAGTTTATGCCACTTATCAGTTGAAGATCTTGAAGGGTTTTCTTTTTTAAAAAAAAAAAAAAAAAATGAAGCTCACATCATCATGACAATATTTAAAATCAGTTTTTAAAATTGTATCCCCAAGCTAATGACAGTGTAAAAAGGGAACCAGACTTGAAATCACAAGAATTGGTTTTAAGTCCTTATTAAGCAACTTTTTAATAAATCACTTAAGCTCTCTCAAGCTCAGTTTCCATAACTATGGAATAGGTATAATAGCAGTGGAACTCATGCAGTTATTGACAACATTACATAATATACGTGAAACTGCATTTTAAGTCATAAAATTCTATGTAAAGATAGCATTTACATCAAGCAACCTATACCCAAATCTAAAGTCCATTGTGTACCATGTAGTAGGGACTGATAATGATAAAAGAAGCCTTTCTTTCTCCTTCAGTCATACTGTTTCCCCTTCTCAGCTTTTGGAAAAGTGAAAGTTGTCAGCATGGGTTCTCAAAACCATCCCATAATTTGGATCAAAACTCCAATTTCAACTTGTCGCCTTAAAAATTTACGTAATACCTGCAATCAAAAAGACACCTTTTACAAGTTTCTTAGGAAAAGAATACAAGATATGATAAGTGGTTCCATAGGATCAGAGCAAACCACATCAAAAAAGAACTTTCCAATTAATCCTGGGGAGGGGATTACAGAGGGGATGGATATAATTAAAGAATTCATAACAAAATAAAATTGCTTCTTTGACCAGGCTGCAAATTATGGATTCCTTGTGTTTTTGCAAAGTATGTGAGTGATAAAATAGTTTAAATTCTTTCCACTATTCAAGAATAATATCAAAGAAGGAAGGTGAGGCAAGGGCTTTCCTTAGATTACTCAATCTAAAAATGTTCAGGGCAGAGGGTCATGGAAAAATGACCACTATTAGGAATATTATTTCACCACTCTTTTGCCTTGGATTGCTCTCTCAGTCACTCATCTTGATTTTCCTGCTCTTTTCAATAGAAACTTCTACAAGTCCTTTACAAAGCCTTGGCCCCCAGTTAGCCACTGTAGTAACATTTCTGCTGAATTTACTCATCTAAAAGCAAGTCCACCTGAGTAATACATGAGTTGATTCTCTCAATTCAACCCATACAGCTAATACAATGGATTAAACAATATATGATAACAATATAGTACTTAGAACAGATCCTCCTCATAAGTAACTAGTATTTAAGAAATATATTTCAAAAACACCTGCACAGCATATCATAATGAAACTTAATTTATTTGTGGTACTTGCTACAAGAGGTAGTAAACTGTTTTCGGGGGCAGGGTGGAATCCAAGATACAGGAACTCTATAAGACCATCTCTACCCATAGTGCTAGGTAGTCTTAAGAACACTACTAATTACTCAAAAACATGTTGAAATAATAAAAAATAGGGTTTTCTAAGAACATTTGTCTTTTCTTTTTACTTTAAAAACAAGGTATTGCAAAGTACACATCAGAGCTACGCCTACTCTATCTTATACCAAGTCTTCGGAAGAATAAAAATAAGCTCAGAGAGAAAATCACAGATGCTGTTGCGTGCATGTTTTTGCCTTTACCTGGAAAGCTCTTACCCTCTTCCCCATATGTCCAAATCTTACCTATATTTTAAGATGCAACTCAAACGTCATTTCTTCCATACAGCCTTCCCTGGCACTCCTCACAACCAAGGAGGAAGTAATCCCAATAAACTAAGAACTTCTATAAAGAAGGAACCAGGTTATTTATCTTGAAAAATGTTGCAAGATAATGTCTTTTTAAATTATTGATTAATTCCCCCCCTCCCACTCCACCTCACCCCCCAACCTTAGTGATATTTTGAGTTGTAACTCTCTGGGATGCTACAACCTTATAATAAATACTTTTATGAATTACTTTCTGTATTTTATGATACTTGGTAGCAAAATATATTCTCTTATTCCTTAGTAAATGCACACTGTCCAATTTATTTGCATGGTACTGTACTTCTAAATATTTTGTAACATGAACTTATTGTTTTGACTGTCTTTATTTTATGTAATGTTTTAGCCTTATTTGATAAATCAGTATATTACCTCTACTTCTCCATCTCGTTTTGGGGACTTTTTTTTTTTAAGGGTCTGAAATAGTCTGTTGAAATTATTCTCTTATATATATTTCATAATAGAACTATTGAAAGAAAAGCAATATTGGCTCCATATATGTATTACATTAATAAATGAGCACACTACCACTATACAAAATAGTTTACAATGATTACAAGCAAATAGATATAGTGCCATTAGAGTTCTCTGAACTGTAACTTCCAAATATGATCAGAAATTCAAAATTTTCATAATTACTTTTGTAGGTTAAAATGCTCTGAAAAGAAATGTCAGTAATAAAGTTGTTCAAACAGTACAAATAAGCAACTATCTAGATAACCCCATAGGGAGAGCATAAATTGAATAGACATCTCTTCTTATTTTTCCAACTAAGTTAAGGGTGATTAAGAAGCATTGTCCCATGATGATTTAAATAGCTTTACTAGAGGGGCCAATTCCAGATGGCAAGATTTCTTCAGATTGATAATCAGTATTGGAAATGCTGATTCTCTGGCACCAAAATGTCATCGCTGAAATATTGCCTTACAAAAGGCTACACCACTTCTGGGAATAATCTGTATCTATGGCTGCTTAGGGAATTGTTTATCTGGAATTAGTACCAATGGTGAGTATTTTTATACTTCCGTCTTCTGTGACATTGTGACTATATCTTAGGGCATATCACTGTAGTGCAAAACAAACTAAAATATCTGACCAAGACCCACTAAAGACCTTTTAATATATTTGTTATTTATTTAACGCTACAGACATATTCTATTCTTTACACCGGGTTGAGTGCTAGACAAAGACGGAATATAATTACTCTAGTTATATCTGAAAGTACTCTAGGGATAAGCAGGAGGAAATGTATAGAATTATGAAGCTTATGCCAAGAGGTACACGTTAGAATATAATAACTCAAAACTGGGCAGAAGATATTTGAGAGTGAGGGAACAACTGAATGGAACAAATCAATAATTTACTTATGGTGTCCTTCATTCGTGCCAAACGTCATCATTTTCCTGTTTGTCAAAGGAAGAAAAAAACTCCAAGTCTGAATACGTGTCCTGAACCGAAAAGTGGAATAAGACTTTAAGAAGTGATGAAAGAAGTTTTAAGTGAATTTATACGTTATGATGGCGGTGAGCACATTCAAATATAGTTAAAAGAAAAAAAAGTTGAGGGAAGTATTTGTTTATACATCAAGGAGGATTTGAAGCCATTACAGATTATGTATATGTTTGCCAATATATTTTAAACATTTCAGCTGGAGTTTGAGTCGAAATCGACTTGATGGTGGTGGGTTTTTTTTTTTTTTTTTGTACCCACACACACACACACACACACACACACGCGCACACACACACACACACCCCCCACACACACGCACACACATAATGATTAAACCAAAAAACCAAACCGCTAGCATCAGGTCGATTCCTACTCGCAGCGACTCTGTAGGACAGGATAAAACTGCCCTTTAGGGTTTCCAAGGCTGTAATCTTGATGAAAGCAGACCGCTACACGTTTTCTCCCGCGCAGCCCTGGCGGATTCAAACTGTCAACTTTTCAATTAACACCGAGCGCTTTACCGCTGGGTTACCAGAGCTCCTTACATAACGATTACATTCATAAATTTGACACCTGGTTACTCTTATTTCTAACTTTTAACATTTTCTTTAAAAAAAAAAAAAGTCTCCTTAATTCAACTGATTTTTTAGTGTCTCCTAGTAAGAGGAAATAGAAGAAAACATTCTTAAGCTTCGTTTCCTTTCTTTAATTGCATTGTAAGTTTGCAGAGAGAGGCAATAGAAATTTGATTGTATTTTGTCCATATGTGCATAATCATTTCTCCTGGAAAATGCATTCTTTCCTCTGTTAAGAGACGCAAACTACAAAGAATATTATTTTAACTCATAAAATGAGAACAAAGGAAGAGAGATATCACACCAACAGGAGCAAAGCACACGCTAATTATGAAATTGGAAAGTTCATATTTTTTTAACAGAGTACTAAATTAGGAGATAGAAAAGCTGGAACCTAATTTCAGCTCTGCAATTAACTAGTTTTATGGCATTGGGCAACTCACTGAATTTTTTTTTGTTTCCATTTTTCATATACAAATGTGGATGTTGAACTAAATATTCTTTTTGATGGGTCATTCTAAATTGGGGTACATTAATTCTCAGAAATGTAGTTCGTTACTCTTTTACAGCCCTTCCTTCTGCTCACAGTCTCCCAAATTGCTAAAATAAATGACAAAATCTAGGCTTCATTTACTTTTTGCTGAAAATCATAGTTATGTAATGTTACCAAGAAAATTATAGCCATTTGGTAGCATATGGGTAGTCAAATAGAAGATAAATGAACAATATATAAGCTTATTTTACATGCCAAGCATTACCATGTGTTTGCATCTGTTCTTTATTCTTCCCATTCATTAGCTTTTGAAGATTTAGTGGAAAGATAAATGAGTGAACAATACTGTTCTTCTAATGTCTTTATTTTACGATACTCAAAGTAAAGAGAGTCTTCAAGATGTAAGATAATAGAGGCCATCAACTTCAAATCTGCATGAAAAGCAGGAATCTCCTCCATAACATAACTGATTGATGGTTGCTTAGCTACTGTTTCTAGTGTTTCTATGTTGGGGAGTAGGATGATACTCAAGGGATCAGATTTATTTTAATCAGAAATAATTATTAGAAAGTTTCTTTATAAATTGAGTTATAACTTTCAGTGGTATTTTTCACTAATGGCTTATGATTTTTATGTGGTTAAATATAAGGAGAAAAAGTCTATTGACCAGAATAATGCCCTCCCAAAGATGTCCACATCCTAATCCCAGAACCTGTGAATATGCTGCCATACGTGGCTGAAAGAAATTTGCTGATGTGACTCAATTAAGGATCTTGAGATGCAAAGATGATCTTGGATTATCCAGTGGGTCTAATGTAGTCACAAGAATACTTGCAAGAAGGAGGTAGGAAGCTCAGAGTCAGAAAAAAATGCCGTGTGATAACAGAAGCAGAGATTGGAGGGATGTGCTTTGAAGATGGAGGAAGGGGCCGCAAGCCAAGGAGTGCATACTATCTCTAGAAGCTGGAAAGCCACAAAAACAGATTCTCCCCTTGAGACTTCAGAAAGACTGCAGCCTTGCCAATATTTCGATTTTAGCCTTATAAGACTTGTTTTGGACATCTTCCCTTCAGAGTTATAAGATAATAAGTTTGTGTTTTTTTAAGCTACCAAATTTGTGGAGATTTGTTAGGGCAGCAATAGGAAACTCATACATTGGCCTACATGGTAGACATGAATGTATAAAAACAAAATGTAAGTCAGACAAATAATGCCAGGTTACAAATTTTATTTAAAATATGTTAGTTAAGAAGTAACTTAAGTTTATGTGTTTTTTAAACACTAGTTTACTAGAAAGTAAGTTGCTATTTATTTAGCACTTACTAAATGCTAAGCAGTAGACACAATGTTTCAAGATGCACATAATCCCATAAAGTGATATTGTTTTTCCCATTATATTACTAACAAGTGTGAGACTTAGGGAGAAGTAACATGATTACAACAAGAAAAAGTTATTTATGGCAATTTCCCCTTATTTGTACCATACAGAAATTGTGAACAGAGGTTAATGACAAAGTTGTGTTAAAAGAAAAAAGACAGAAAGGAAGCAAGGAAAAAAAATATATATATATTAAGAAAGTGCAAACAGAATTCTCAGGTGAATCTAAATCACTTGAGAAAATAATCGTCAATCACATATGTTCATTTAATTGATAAAGTAATTTGAAACAATGAGTTGAAAAAGATTTCTATTAGGTAAAAGAGGTGTCTGTTTTCATTGATGCATAAAGTGGAAGGAATAACACCATGTTATAATGCTGACTGGAATAATCTATGAGAGATTAATTTTAAATAGGAAGGCAGAATTCTGCTATGGAAACAGGTAGAAAAACAGAGCATATGGGTACAAATCATGGTGCCAATGTAGATAGGGGAATGGGAGCACATGGAAGCTCTGTTGTAATTGTTTCCATCTTTCTCTGTAAAATAGAAAGCATGGTCATCAGCTGAGAGAGAAGATGAGCTGTTTGTTGAGAAGAAAAAAGAATGGCAACTGGGAGCAAGAAGGACAGCTTTTCCACTGCCAAGCTCAGTGATAGAGGAGTGTGGCAAGGGCAACCGCCTCTGCTTGAAAGTGTTTTAGTGGAAGCTGCGTCCTCAGGGGAGTACCAGATTTCACTAAAAGTAAAATGGTAAAGGAAATTTTCAGGGAAGTGATTAGGTACAAGGGAATGTCACCAAAGATTGATTGTGAGTTTCTCTCATATTGCAGTTTGCATTAAATCGGTAATGAATCTTACCAAGCCGCTGCCATTGAGTTGATTTCTACTCGTAGCAACCCTATAGGACAGCGTAGAACTGCCCCATAGGGTTTCCAGGGAGTAGCTGGTGGATTCAAACTGCTGAACTTTTTGGTTATCAGAGTTCTTAATCACTGTGCCACCAGAGGCCCTCCCCAGGAACTAGTTGTTGTTTTTTTTTCCCACTAACGTTGAAAAGCTGTAGCCAGCCAAATTCTCTCCTGATATGGAAAGCCTACAAAGCCATGAACTAGTTGGAGGATATCCAATGTAGATAGTCACATCACACTCAACAGAAAACTCAACCATTAACTCTTGGAAGTGGATACGAACTAATCAGGAAAGAAGAGCAGGGACTATAGCAGGTGAGACTGTATATTTTAGGCATACTCGGTCAAAACCTTGAAAATTCCTTTGGAAAATTTTTCAGACAACATAAAGAAGTTGTGCTGCTGACTGATACAGAGACTGTTAGCTCCAACATAGCAATTGTTCCAAGTGTAGGAGAATGCATTGTTTCAGTCCCACCAAACACATACAGGAAAATTGATTCACTTTTTTTTCTTCCATAAATCCTCAGATCAAAAATAAAATCTGATTTTAATGTACTATATTAATGGAAATGAATTTGTATTTTGCTATATTTAGCAACTTATTTCTGTTCTAGCATATGCTTAGGGAGACGAACCTCACATATGGCTCTCAATCTATTATACAATGTCTTTCTAATTACCCAACAAGCATACAAGAAGGAAAATGTTGACTTTAGCTTTATGTGACTAAAGCAAGAAAACAAAGCAACAAAACATCTATGTGACATTTTTCTCATATCCCTTGGCTATGGGATGACGTAATAATATAATTTAAAAAGTGTGTAATGTAACATTGATGTTGAACTAAAAATTTGGAAATGGCAAAATTAAAGCATGTGCCTGTGTATGTGTGCATATGTGTGTTTCTGTGTGAAAATACAAGAGCTTAATTTGGTAACTATTAGAGAGTAAAATATCAGCAATCAAAATTAGTTACATTCATTCTAGAAAAAATAAGTGAACAGCATGAATTATCAAATATTTTAAATGCAACCTCATTATTTACAAATCACATAATAATTCAAGTTAATCCTATAAATTTTATTCAAGCTCTTACCTAATACAGATCTTTAGAACTTATGTTTCAAATTACTTTATCAATTAAATGAACATATGTGATTGATAATTATTTTCTCATGTGATTTAGATTTACCTGAAGATTCTGTTTGCACTTTCTTAAATATATATTTATGTATTTATTAATTTTACTTTCCTTGCTTCCTTTCTGTCTTTCTTCTTTTAACACAGCTTTATAATCAACCTTGGTTCACAATTGCTATATGGTACAAATGAGGGGAAATGACTATAAATAACTTTTCTTGTTTTAATCATGTTACTTCTCCCTAAGTCTCTCATTTCTCAGTAATATAATGGAAAAAACAATATCTACCTTATGGGATTATGCACAGCTTGAAACATTGAGTCCACTGCTTAACATTTAGTAAGTGCTAAATGATAACTTATTTTCTAGTAAATTAGTGTTTAAAAAAATAATGCTAGTATTGTATATTCTACTTCTTAACTGATGTACTTTAACTAAAATCTATAACCTGGTGTTGCTTATTCAGTTCATCTTACCCAATTTTACAAGATTCCCAGTATGTTTTGAGAAAAGGACAAAATAAAGACATATTTTCCATCCATAAACTCTCTACCTGCTCCCAGCCCCATCTTCATAAAGCCGTTTTTTGATTATCTTTTGAAACAGTGGTGTTAAAGTGTTTATATTTAGGGGACCAAACAAGAAGTAAGAAATCAACAAAGGCTCTTCAAAACAGAAAAAGCTATCTCTGTGGGGATAAACCAAGGTCATAATTATTAAAAAAAAAAAAAAAAAAAAGATAACAACTGATGATTTGCCATTTGGGTTGACAAATAACCAGTAGAAGGAAGCAAATCTAAAAGTTTTATCTTTAATCACTTGTAGATTGTCTGTAAACTCTTGAACATCAGTTAATGGTATAGAATATACTTTTGCATAAAGCAGAATTGGACTAGTGAATGACCCCTAAGTTCTCTTCCAATTCTGAGATATATTTCAATTCAACAAATCTTTGTTGAGCACATGTTCAGTTCAGGTCTCCCAGATGCTGTGATTTTAATTTGTTCCAATTCTCCAATTCTCTATGCTTTCTTTATACTCACGCTCCATTTTATATTTCTCCAGAATCACAGTAAGTGCTTAAAGAAAAGAGAATACAAACAGATCTAAATTTCAGTTGAAGTGCAATATCTCAAAGATCCCAAAAATTAATTAAAGATGCTCAGAGTAGCATACTATCAGTTACCAGATCATCAGAGAGCTTTTCCCAACTGTTATAGTGAAAATGTTGAAAACGAGGAAAAGGTTGGTTGAAACTCCAAAGTGAATGTTACTGAATTACAAATCATTTTAAAATATTCCATTTTAATAAAGGATGCTAATTCTACCCCACTAGAATTTTTAATACATATTGTTTGTATAACTGCCATTGAGATTTTCAGCGAGTAAAACTCCTAGTTTACTGTTACTCAATTTTATTGGAAGTGTTTTTGACAGCATGGAATGTTGTTTAAACATAACACTATATCAAACCAGATTTTCCACCAGTTAGAGATGTATGCTGCAATAGATTCCCCTACCCCCAATATATTGGCTCCTACTAAAGTATACATCACTATCAGGCCAAGTAAATCTGTGAATGAATGTGTAAAGAATTTTGAGATCCTCAGTAAAGATGGGAAGAATAGGAAAGGTATCTTTCTGGGTTCCAGCATATGGCAAAGCCTTCCTTTTTTTTTTTTTTTTTTAATTTGAGGATAGTATCAAAACCCATTGTCGCTGAGTTGTTGAGTTTGACCAAGACATTCTACTTGCTTGCTGTGTGACATTGAGACATTATTTAACTTCTATAAGCCTTAGTTTATTTATGTATAATTTCAGGATAAAAGGAAACCTATCTCATAGGATTGTTGTGGGAAGTATATGAGATAATATTTTCTGGCACAAAAAGACAGAGAAACCTAAGGACACTGACACCAATTACAGCCTAATAGCTAGTTCGATTAATGATATTAATATTTTTGCTGGTGTGTTGTCTCTATTTAGGTTAGAAGTTATGTAACACCTCTCCATTTATGCTTCCTACGAGGTGGAAAAGGTGTGAGTGCAACTAGAACTGAGCAAGTTTGTCTAATTCTGGGCGTTTGTCCAGTGACCAGATGGTCTCTACAATCCACCTGGATCCATGTAATTCTCCTGCAGATAACAGCAGATCAGAGTTCGTCATGTAGGATTTTAACACAAATGAAGTAATTTGAAATTATCTATATATTAGGTAAATTTATTTTAAAAGGCTAATAAAAAAGCAAAACCAACATAAATCACTGATTGTATATTGCCTGTATTGTGTCCTAGTGTTGTTTTGGAGGACTTTGTGTCGTAATCTGATTTTTTTTTTTTTTTTTTTGTCCTCTCCTTATTCTTTTTCAAAGAATTTAAAATGCCCTGTTGGAATTTAATAATGACGACTGAACTACAACTATGCTTTTGTTACTCTTGTGGTAAATCCTTAGAAGCTTTCTTTTCTTTCCTCTTGTACTTTCTGTCCTACATTTTTCTTCTTTTATGCTCTTTCTATGTATTTTTTGTTTCTTTTCATGTTCTTTTTAACTCTCTTTATATATGTTACACTGCCCTCCATGTTGACTGAATATTCTTCCCTGGAGATAGCACTCTCAGTATAATGAATTACACTTGCTGGTTTCCTCTTACTTTTTGGTATCTCTTTCTGATAATATCTTTCTGTATGGAAATAGCAGTCTCTTAAGAAACAATTGTACTACTTGTTGTGTTTCAAACATTAATAATAGTGGTTTACATTTTTTGTGGCATTGGTCATTTGTAGTGCCAAATGACATTTTGCTGTCTAGAATGGGACTATTTTTATCCTCAAGAAACATTGCTATTTTGGTAGAAAAGATTGGCTGTAAGTCAGAAAGCCACCAGAAATCTGTCCCCTTAGGAAACAAGGCAAACTATTTCAGATATCTTTTGGATTGTTCTACCTACAGAAAAAATAGTATATTTCAAAAACTGAAAACACTTTTTAAAGGTTTTCATTTATTTATTTTAAATGTCCACAATATGTTGTTTGTGTTTACATACAGGCAAAAG
Source organism: Trichechus manatus latirostris (assembly GCF_000243295.1). Lineage (NCBI taxonomy): Eukaryota > Metazoa > Chordata > Mammalia > Sirenia > Trichechidae > Trichechus > Trichechus manatus. The sequence goes on along the minus strand of NW_004444080.1, from coordinate 3,467,420 downwards.
CATCAATGCACAGATAATTAACTTAAATTCCTTTTTAAAACTAAAAGCCATTTAGCCTAAAGAGGTCCTGGCAGGATTAGATTAAAGCAATATCTTAAATTAAAAAAACAAACAAATAAAAACAGAAGCAGAATAAGGAACTGACAAGACAGGATAGATCCTTATCACCTGGATAAAATAAACTTTGTGACATCCCTACAGTGGCATAGATAAAGGTATGAAAGGAGAACCACTATTGCAATACCCAAAAACTGAGATGTCTAAACCCTTGAGGACCTCAGTGACTATGAAATTATAGAACTAAGAAGTGATACCAAAATATTTACAGTCTGGTTATGGGTAATAAAAACAAAGAGCTATAAGCAGATTGATTTTAAACAATTTTCTTTGTGTGGAAATACTCAAATTCCTGGAGGATCCATTTATCTACTTATTAAATCATGCATTCATGCACTAATTTATTCCACACACTGTTAATGAATAACATGATAGTAACAGGCAATGAAGTATAAAACATATATCCAGCAGTAGGTGAAAATATCTGAGCAATAATTACTACTTTTGAAAAATATTTTATGAAAACATGTCACGTTCCAGGCACTAAATTATTTGTTAGTGGTATAGAAGTTATGAGAATGAGAAGGGCTGACTATTGGGAGGTCGAGAAAAACATCATATACATGCAACATAATCTGGGTCTTGAAGATGAGCAGAAAGAAATTCAGCAAGTGAACCAAAAGCTTTGTATGGTAGTCGTCTTTTGTAATGGTGGATAGTATAGGCTGTATGATCTCAAAAGCCCTGGGAAAACATGAAAGCAAAGCACATTTATTTTCCACCTGTTCCTCTTATGAAAATCTTTAATAATGTCAAATTTTCTTCAGAATAAAACATTACATGTTAGACCCTTTACACTGTAACCTTAGCTCTCTTTCTAGTCTCCCTTGACATTTTTTGCTGTAACCCTACCAAAGAATGAACTATTCCCAAAACATCTCTACCTTTCTGTGTCTCTATTCCTTTGCTTTATACTGTTTTTTTTTAGACCTATCTTTCTACTCTTTAACCCTCAAAGTCTACTGATCCTTTGTGATGTCACTCAGCTAGTCCTTCCTCCGACAGGAAGAAATAACTCTCTTCCATGGTCCCATAACACTGCATTTTTATTTCCCCTGTAGCATTTAAAGAGCCTAATCTTTTAGAGTCATTTGTGTATGTGTTAGAGTTCCTCATGAACTCAAGACCAGTAATTCAATCTTCTTTATTTTTGCAACTTTCCCCGGGGAACCACACAGAAACCACTCAATAAATGCTAGTTGAAGGAATTAAGACTGATAGATTTGCAAACCAGCTTTATGTGGTACATGTAGTATAAGTTCAATAAACCAAGCAGCTTGCTCTCCAAGAGAGAGGGATCTAAGCTTTTCAGCACTGAGATGGGATTTTAGAAGAGAAGTTTATGAAACAGAATGTAGCCTTTCCAAGAGTAAATAAAGAAAGCCTGGATTTTACAGTGTGGATCTTTAATATAAAGGACACCACCTGGGAGTCAGAGCACTTACATTCTAGCCCTGGGTCCACAACCTAGACTAAGTCAGTTACAGTTGCTGAGTTCTCTGTACCTCAATGTACTCATCAGAAATTTGAAGGGGTTGGACTCAATTATTTCTGAAACGTGTTTTGGACCAGTATCTTAGTCTAATCTCAAAAATTAGCCAACAAAAGATAATAGACATTTCAGCCAGACAAGATAATTCACTGGAAAATAGTATTGATCAAGTAGAAAAAGACCAGTGTTTTTAAAGTCATGATCAATGCATGAATTTTCAGGTTTTTACTACTGACATGAATAAAGCATAGCAGAGCCTACAGCATTATCATAAAGATATTTGGTATTCACAAAGGCACAATTCTCAACATAAACTGAGGTTTTTAATAACATTCTGGATATAACACAGGGCTGTCCTCTAATGGGACAAAAATACTTGATCTGCCCAAGAAGCAGTAGGTGTCACATCGCAATTACTTTCTCCAAGAAAGCTGTAGTAAAATTAAATGTCAGGTACTTGAAACGGATTAAACAATGAACTTAAAAAAAAAATGCAAGTTATGCCACACTGTAATAGATCTGCAAGGACTGAAAAATCTAATTTAAAAAATAATTTACTCAACTATGAACAAGTAAGTTGACTTCAAAAATTTAAAATCAAATTTGGTAAAAAGTAAAAGAAAAATATGTACATAATATATATTCTAAAATTCTTAAATCAAAGCAAAATTAGTTTGTCCATCCATCAGCACATTAACCTTGACGAAAGATCTTCCTTTTTTTGTCTTTAGAATGAATATTCCCCATACTCCTAATTACTTGCTTAAAACTATATAAACAACCAATGAGCTGACCAAATTGATAGTTACTGTCAGCTCTAGTTCCTGAACTGTAGTAACATCTTGTATATTTTCAGGACACAATAAAGGCTGGTCTGATGGGGCCTCAAAAACAATCTTGGTATTGAAAACCACGCTAGAACACTCCAATTAGATAATTTCTTCTTTCAATTGAATAAGCATTTAAATTGATGAAGAGGAAGTTTTGTTTCACTTCAACCAAAAAGTTTTCTGAACTTCATTTTGGCATTTCTGCATCTTTGTAAATCATTAAGAACACAGTCTGGTAGCAAAGGTCTGTCAACAAGTGGGGCTATTCTCTAATTTGCAACAAGGAAATTATTTTATCAAAAAGGAAAAAAAAATGACTATGACTTGGATATGTAGCTCTAGCACTGAGAAGTCTTCATAACCATTTCCTGCACAAATAGTCATTTTACAGTTTGCAAAAAGAGCCGAAAAGAAAAACCTAGGACCATTCTAAAACCTAATGCCAGAGTTATCCTAAATCCCTTCTTCACCCTAATCTCACATTCAGGCAATCACCTATCCCTGTCATCTCTGCACCATTAATATGATTTAAATCTGTCCTTTCCGCTCCAATTTCCTTGTCACTGCTGGATCAGGGCCTCATTGCCTCTCACCAGGACACCTCCCCATGTTATTCTGCCTTTAAAACTCCTATCCGTACTTCAAGTTTCAGTTCTTGGTCTCTATGCTTCCTGGATTTGCTTTACTTCCCTGCCATCCTTCCTAAAATTCTACTATTCAACAAATCCTTGATAAGTCATTATCCTCTAAAAACTGCAATTATCTCCAAGAATGTTTAAGAGCTATTGCTTTTTGTTCACACACTACAGGAATTTATTTGATCACGTAACATTCTTCCTATCACACTGAAGTCATTGAGAGATTGGACCAGTTTGATACAAGAGGAGGAATAGCTAATCTGGGAAATGTGAGAACTTAGTAGTGGGGTAGGAGTTAGTTTTACCTTCGCCTTTTCCATACAGGCGGTCTTAACACAGCAGGACTACATGGAATATTGGTGGGACATACGTGGAGGTGGGAGTTTTGAAGATTTAAGAGAGTTTTAAAGCCAATTGTTTTTTCCAGACAATAAGAGAGGATGTCCTCTTTCATCCCATTAAGTTTCTTTTACTGAAAGACACCTTGCTCCCAAGATACAAAATTGATGTTAGTTCAATGCATTAACCATGTTACTGTTTAAGTAAGATTCTGTGGATTAGTAGGAAAACCTCAGCTCCCTTTGAAACATTTCTATGAGAGTTATGTTTTCTGAGTTCCAAACAACAAACTTGGAAATCTCTAAAAACATAGTTCTTTATAATGTGGCATTTTCCTATGTACGAGTAAAGTCATGTGAAAGGGATGTCATAAGACCATTTAAGCTGGTGCCAAATGTATAATGTAGATAGAGGAGCTATGAAGTCATAGGAATAGGAAATTTTTAAAATACATGAAATTGCACAAAGTTATATATCAGCCTTTCCAGTATGAAGCTCACTGTGTTGAGGCAGGATAGCGGGTCACTTGTTTTGTTGCCTTTGCTGCCTTGTTGAAATCAAGGCATCGCAGAACTACTGTCAAGTGAACAAAATAAACTAATTGGCTGGTTGAAAGCTGAAATTTGAAACATGCAAAAGAAGAGACTAAGAGCCCTCTTGATATGCTCGATCAAAAAGCAACAAGCAACTAATCTCTAATGAAAAAGATCTACAGTGTAAGGGAAGAGGAAGATTGCAGATACTGGAAGCTAAAAGGAAGTGTGTTGTGAAGGATGACCACTATACAACACGCAACCAACCTCCTATAAAGGAAAAACGTTAGGCTTAGATTGGTTGGGTTTTTCAGGACATATTAGGATGGAGAAGTACAGTCTAAGAATGAAGAGGAAAGTCTGTTCCTCCATTAGTATAACTGCTATAACACCATTCCCAAGATACCTTCTTTCTCTGCTGAGAAGTTCTCTCATTTCCAGGAACAGATAGTGTGCGTTTCTCCTGTCCTCTTGTCATTTCCTCTTTTCCATTGGATAGCATGCAAATGAGAAGACAGAACCATGGATCCAAAGAGGGAAGCTGTAGGTAGTGGCTAACAGAACCTTCTATTGACAGTCCTTGACAACTGTCCTTTTGGCTGTTACATAAGAGAAAAGAAACTTCTATCTTATTTAAGCCACTATTTTTTTTGTGTTTTGGTTTGTTTAGTTTTTTTCTTTTGTCTTTTTGGTACAGAAACTTAGACTGTTCTCTAACACAGGAATGAGGGGCCAAATCATGTTCAGCTACAGAGGTCATGATATTTGAGTATTTGTGTGAGTGAAATGAGAAACTGTTGTTGTTTGATGCCATTGAGTTGATTCCAACTCATAGTGACCCTATGTACAACAGAACGAAACACTGCCTAGTCCTGCACCATCCTCACAATTGTTGCTGTGCTTCAGCCCACTGTTGCATTCACTGTGTCAATCCATCTCGTTAAGGGTATTGCTCTCTTTTGGTGACTCTCTACTAAGCATGATGTCTTTCTCCAGGGATTGGTCCCTCCTGACAATATGTCCAAGTATGTGAGACAAAATCTTGCCATCCTAGCTTCTAAGGGGCACTCTGGCTGTACTTCTTCCAAGACAGATTTGCTCGTTCTTCTGGCAATCCTGGTATATTCAATATTCTTCGCCAACACCATAATTCAAAGGCATCAGTTCTTCTTTGGTCTTCCTTATTGATTGTCCAGCTCCCAGAAACTGTTAAAGGCTTTTAAATAGGGAAGAAATTTAAGAAGTAGATACCAGTAGATAGTTGGACTAGAACCCAGAGATATAAAAAAGAAATGAAAATTAATGAGTGATTTGAATGTACATGGCCATTGAAATCTTGGATATGTACATATTAGATCCTAAAATAGGTAGTAGAGAGGAAGAAAAGGTGAAGGTCAGTGCACAGGCTCAAGGAGCACGAATATGAACGGCAATCGATAAACATTAATAAGCAAAAATGACAGAGAAGGAATAGCCAGAGAGGTAGAGAAATAAAATGTTAATGAAATAACCAGATTTGCCCTAATTTCCCGAGTAAACTTTCAAAATATTTCTTCTTTGGGTGCTTACATTTTGCTTATTTTCATATGCGAATTTCATCCAATTATCAAAAATAAGAAATACATTAAATTTAAACTAAGTTAACAATGAAAGAGAAGATGTATTTGAAGTATACATGGAGCCCTCAAAGCTCAGAAGTTCAACTTTCAAAGTTAAGCTCTCATATCAGTGCATTCACTGGAAACGTGAGAACACCAAGCCAAAACCTCAGAATGCTTTGCTAAGTGTAAAATAGAATGTCATGGCTGACTCTCTGTTTCCTTGCTCTAATTGGTTTGCTGCCATCTTTTGTCTTTTCTCTATGAAGATCCACACACCACAGAAAAACATTTTTCCCACAAGCTAAACCTCTTACCTTGTAGTAAATGGATACCTATCTATCAGTCTTGGAAGGAAAGAGAAAATTCAAACAAGGACACTTTAATGAAGGGATTATTTACAAAAGTATGAGCAGATTAAGGGAAAGAACAAGGGAACTAACAGAGGAAGAGAACTAATACTACCCCAAGCCTAAAGAGAGAAGGGCAGTTAGCAGTTACGTGAACTGAAGAGACTCACAGCTATGGAAGTGGTTCACCCAAGATAAACTAGGAATTTTGGTAAAAGCAGAAAGTCCAGGGAGTAAATATACTGACTTCCCTTTCTTCCTGCCTTCTGATATCCTACCATTGGCCAAACTCAACCAGAAGCCAAAGACTGCACCCCAACCCCTCAACACACTGTAAGAGGAGAAGGGTTAAGATTAGATTAGGGGCCGATTGAAAATACATACCTTTAAGCAGAAATTATATGGAAATGTTGGTTATACTGAAGTGGGCACTATTAATAGCTGTGTTGTGTTATTTGAACTCGTGATAAAGTAGAGTAAATTGAAGCCATGAATAATATCTCAGGTTTTCCCCAGAATGAGACATTTATATTCTTGGTTTGATATCCAGTGACTACACTCTGCATAAAGACATAGGACATCTGGGCTTGGACATGTCTGCCAGATGGTGTGGGATGCTCAAAGATCTGGATAGCTAATTTTACACAATAACGATTTCTAATGGGAGTTTTATACTGAAACTTCTGACATGCTTTTTACCAGCACTTGTACTGCCAAGTCTGGCTATAATAAATGTGCATGATTTAATAGCTAATTCTCCAGAAATACCACTTTTTTTTCTTTGCCTTCCTTCAAAATCTTTGCCCTGTTCAGCAGCCTACATTTGAATTCTATGACCTTTACCTTTTTTTGATCCTTTTCTGCCCCACAGGGATAGCTCTTATTAGCCTGGGCATATATATATATATATATTTACATACATATATATATATATTTATACATATATATATATATATACATATATATATATACATAAAACTACTGTGCATTCAGTGGGGGAATTTAAAAGATACTTTTTGCCACAAATAACAAAGGCACTGTTTCCTGAGCACAGAGGAAATGCCAATTACTGCTTCTGTATTTTTCTGAAGTCCTTTAGTGGCCTTTGGACAACTGCTGCTCTCCTGCTAAAACAGTTGTTCTCTGTTCAATTTTCTCAGCTTTTCAACCTCATCACAATTTAAACAGGTTTTGGTCTTCCCACTTGAAGTCAGACTATACATTTGAGTCTCTTGTATGATTAATCTGCAGTCCCAGAAATGCTTCTTTATACTTTACCCCAGACGACAGGATACACCCCTCATATAATGGCAACCGTCCCTCAAAAGGTGTGAAAGGGGATACAGCAAAATGCTAGACCCCTTATCAGTTTTCCCTTTCATCGTACCCAGTTTCGGTTTTCCTTTCTTGACTTCCACCAACTTGTTTAAAATAAAAATACATTTCTCCAGTATTCTGGCATGTTGGTGTTCTGTATTGGATTTTATTTTCTTTCATGCAAAATTAAATCGTTGCTTGTGGAAAGTATCAGATTTCAAAGAGTGGAGAGCAAAATTTCTAGGTTCTTCCCTTCATGATAAGGAGCTCTGGTAGAGCCGTGGTTAAGTGCTCAGCCTGCGCTGGAATCCACCAGCTGCTCCACAGGAGAAAGATGTGGCAGTCTGCTCTGGTAAAGATTACAGCCTTGGAAACTCTGTGGACAATTCTACGCCATCCTACAGGGTCGCCTTTCTCATTTTACCATATACTCCAGGAATACTTGAGATTTCCCAACAAGCTCTATCTCACACGCCCATATTTTGACATTTGCTGTTCTCTTGGCCTAGGTACTTTGGATCAGAATAAAGAGGAGTTTAATATCCAGTCAAAATTTCATACATGTTTATGGCATTGAATTTATGCACTTTATAATCATGGATCTCAACAAGCTTTGCATTCTCTATAGCTCTAACCACTCCCCTGTTTCCTTGTAGACACTGACCAGCGCCTCCCTCCAATAAAAAAAGTTATGCTTTCTCAACCAGTGAGAAGGGACTAATAGTAAACTTTTTATTTAAGTGCAGCAAATACTTCTACACTACTGTATAAAGACTAGTAACCATTGCCATTGAGTTGATTCTGACTCATGATGATCCTTTTATAGAAGGCAGAAACTGTGTTTCAAAAAAATTTTTTTTTGATGATCTTGGAGAATAAAATGAAAAAAAAATTGGACAGGAGTGTTAACAGACAAAATTGAGACTGTTGTAGATGTTAGAAAAGAAGTTAAAGAGAGGGGAAAGAAAGATAGATGACCTCCTGGGATCTCCCCAGAACTTCCCACACTCCTCAACGTACACATTGCTATGTAATTTTCTTTCTTTCGATAAACATAGTATCAGTATCTCTAAAGTCTCACCTCTTATGTAAAGTTTTATACCCAGTTTCCAGGATCACTTTATAACTTGTGTCTCTTAGTGACGAAAATATATCTGTTACTTTACCTTGCAGCCTGTTATGAGAATTTGCTTTTTACTAACACATGGTCTCTCGTCACTATCTGCAGTAAATCTCTATCTCTTCTATTGTGAAACATTACAAGATTATAAATCATAACAACAATATTAATGACTTTTTATTACATTGTCCTTTAGTAGTCTGTCAGGGATTAGTGTCATTTTGATAGGATTTCTGTAGGTGTTTTCTTCTCTCTTCAATTCCATTTTATTTACTAGACTGAGATTTTAAAAGGGTTTCTTTTTCAATAAAAATGTTGGCTAATAGTAAGAACAAAGATTTCTTACAGCTTTGTTCCTTTTGATTAACCAAGAAGACTTGACACATGGTATACAATAGGTTCTAGCAATCGAGCATAAAATGCAAAATTTAATAGATTATTAAATGCAATATTTGTCTTTGTTACTGTAACTTAAAAGACTTGGATAATTTTGTTTACTGAACTTAAATTCCTCCATTTACAAATTAGATGTAAAATTGCATCTAATTAAAAATTAGTTTCTCTTTTAGCTTCTTTATAAGGAATGTACTATTACCTGCTTGAGGAGTTTATAAAAGTTATTAGCCTTGTAAAAATATACTTCAGAGAATTTGCATTACTCCCGCCACCCTTCTTTGCTGGTACTATTGATGAGCCTTCCTAAGGTAAATTTCCATACCCAAAAATATATCTCTTGAGCCGCTGAAAATTCTACAAATATTGTCCAAATAAATCTTGGCATAGTATCCTAATAATAAGAATCAGAAATTCCTTCCTTTTCAATTTATTCTCAAACTTGACTCATTTAAACATATTATGCCTTCTCCAAATACTCAACATGTTAGAAATATTATGAACATGTGTGGTTTTTATAAGTAGATGAAAGAATGGGCCATGTTAGGCATCAATGATCGCCACATACCGATAAAGTTTGGAAAAAGACTGGTTAACATCAGTACTGTGGTGGGGTTTCCTCAGATGGACTATCAAGCCTTTAGTGTTCTAGTCAACTGTAATTATTTCCAACCATATAGGGTAAAGATTAGATACCCTGACTGAAGATATCAAATAGGTTAAGAATATGTCGATCAAAAAGGAGAGTTGGGCAGTTATATATACATATAAAAGGAGAATCACTGAGACAATTTGGCAATGCCCATCCAAGGACTACCCAAGATAAAGAGTGCTCTATCAAGCCAGCACAGGAAGTCTGTTCTCCTACAGTACATCTTCTGTAACTCCAAGTAGCTCATACAAGTCTGATAAATATAAGAGTAATGTTAATATAACAGAAATGCTGTGTTGGTTTATAGGTGATTACTCTAGGCAAATGGAACTGAAAACATGGGAGTAAAATGATAATGAGCCCCTGTACCCATATCACCCTCCCCAGTAAGAAGGACCCCAGCCTTGCTCTGAGTTCATGGCAGGTTGCACTTACTCCTGTGTCCATCTAAACAGCAGCCACAATGGCTCTGACTTCTGCTTCCATCTGTATTACCCCAGGGCTCACAAGTCAACCTTTTCACTCAGTTGTTTTTGACATTTTAATATCTCATGGAACAGCTTCCAGGTATTGTGAGCTACCATCCTGAGTTGTCCAAGTAAACATTCAAAGGTACCAGTTATTGGCTTTGTGAATTCTCTGGGTATACAACTCCTGTAGGTTTTGGATGGTTTGTCCCAACCCCATTCTCCCCATAAACTCTGCTACTTTTAGTGCATGATTTTGTAGAATACCGAGTTTTTCCAGAATGTAAGTATCGTGTTATAACAGAAACACACGTACTTGTTAACCTCTGTAGAGAGACTTAAGGATATCAGACACTGGTGTCATTTGCCTTACATGACTAAGTTTTTTGACCTTAATTCCATTTGCTTAAAACAACTTCTGATAATTACTGGTCAGTCTAATGCATATATCCAATCCATTCGTCATCTTTCTCATGGGAAAACTACAAATTTGCATTTTTATTATATATGACAATCTCTTGTGAGTTTGGTTAACATATATCAGCAATCCAAACCTTAGTCAAGTCTTAGCATTAACAAGATTGAGTTTCTAAATTTATAAGACAAAAGACAATATTCTGAACTCAAAGAAATTAACAGAGATTAATGCCATGTTGTGAGGTCTTGAATCAGCAGCCATTTAGCCTCACCCAAGATTGATCCACTTTTCCATCTTGCTGTTCATAGTTTTTAAATGTCTATTCTTTTATTACAATATGATAAAGACAGATCTTGCTTCAAACTCCAACTCTGGATAAATCAGTTAATCTCTCTAGGCCTAAGTTTCTGCATTGATGATGCACAGAAAAGATGATAACATAGGGTTACTGCGACTATTTCATAAGCATAGGTTAGTGCTTGGCGCGTAGAAGTGCTTGAGGAATTATAGCCATCATTATTGTTATTATCTGTGATGAGCAATGCACCCCAGTGGTGCCAGCCCTTTCCCGCCATTATGCTTCCAAATTTGACAGAATTTTAAAAAATAAACAGAAAAAAAAAGGGGAGGGAGGAAAGAATGTATTGGGATTTTAGAAGTATGTGATTTGGGGAGGGTTGCCTATCTAGTTCATCTAGTTCATTTCTAACATCTGGCATATGGTTAACAGTAAATAGACTTTTTTTTTTTTTTTGGAGTGTTTCTGAAGAGGAAAGCAGTATATATTTTACACATGCATGCATTGTAGCTTCAGACAGATTCAGTTTTTAGGGGGTTCAGTGCACCTCCTGGGACCATCTTACTGGCAGGAAAGTTAAACTATCTTATCTAAAAATGTATTCTAAAGTTAATTAAAAGACTACGCATGTTCTAGTCAAGGAAAAAAAAAAGTCACTTTTTTTTTTTTTGCTCAAGAATCCATTCTGGTGCTCACATATTTTAGTTATAACCTTTTTTTCTATGTTTTCTTCAAATGTCGTCTGCATTGCCTGCTTGGAGACAGCAAAGGAGATCACATTCTAAAACTGCAATGATAATAAGCCCATGTGTCCTGAAGGAAACCGAAAATGTATCTAATCTTCATGCTATGCTGGCCCCAAAATCTACACTGTCATATTATAGAAATAACCCTAAATTAGTGGAATAATCTTGACTTTAACTCTTATAAACTGTATGAATTGGAAAAATCATTTGAACTCTCTGAGCCTATTTACACTGAATTAAATGAGACCAATAACATCTTTCATGCCTACCACTTCACAGTGTTGTAAAAAACCACTGAAATGACTTTAGTGAAAAATCTAATATGTTATGATGGGCGACATAAATAGTGGTGGGGTTTATAATAATTCTAAAATCGCAATGATTTTTAAATTTGAAATTTAGTAAAAACAAAAATCCAAGCTAAAAAATGCAGTGGATATAATTAACAGGATATAATTAATTGAATTCACAATTCAATTTTTTAGTATACAGCAAAGCATATAGTTTCTTTTTCCATCATACTTTTGAACATTTCAGTGTCTCAAGGAAATTGGGTTGGTTACTGCAGGCTCAGGAATTGGAGGCAGAGTAGATCATCTAAACCATTCACCCATCAATGCCATCTGCCTGAATGCAATTGTGCCTCTAAAGTTCATTCATTTAGCCACATAAATCACTGTTCAATCCCATCCTTGCTTCATCCCTTCCTGCTGTGTATTCCCACTTTGCTCTGGCTGTCAGTTAGATGCAAGCATTATGTTACTATCCTGCCTATCCCCTGGGATAGTTGCTGAATTAAACACACTCAGGAAGAATGCATTGGCTAAAGTTTCTCTAATTTCCACTCTGCCTTATCATTCCTTGATGTATGATGCTCGGAACTGGTGATTTGTCAATTTTAACAGTCTCTAACCTTTTAAGAACCTGCAATGTTACCCTTTCACTTCCTAATTATTCAGCCTGTTCCCAGAGAGACCTCATTTAAGTAACACGCAGTCTTTGTAATTTTCTTAAATTTAAAGGAAGAAAGAGGAAATAGATGTAACTTAACTGCTACCTAAATTCTGTAGACATTCATTGGGGCAATAGCTAATCATTCATATTATTATTTCATCAATAAATCATTAGCAGCAACTAGATTTTTAGGCCATGCTTTAACAGAACTTTGGATTGGATTTTTTTATTTTTATCTATAAATTCCTCTGTGTGGCCAACTGTGAGGTTGAAGATGCTTTTCATTTGTATTCAGAGTTTGCTGTGTAGCTTTCATACTGCCCCTGTGGTGTTTCTTAATCTACTTGCTTTCTGATCTTCATTGTCTCTGACACTGATGGAGTAAATTTCACGTGCGTTCAATCTAATTGTGCTTCAAACATCTTTCACTTTTTAGCAATCATAATACCAAATAAAAGGCTTTGCTTACTACATACAGAGTAGTTACTCAGAGATAATCTCCAGGTCTGGCACTACAGCTATAAAATCACCTTGTTCTTATCAGGCAGTAATTAGTTCTGGAGCCATCCTTTGAATGCACACCTACATGTTCTTTATTATCAGGAGCACAGGGAGTCCCTACTAGAAATCACGCACTTCGATAACAATCATCCCAAAGCACGAGGCGGACATTTTCCATTGGATGCAATCAGACTGACTAAAACCACAGAAAATTTGCAAAGACATAAGCACCGGCATGAAAAGAGCATGGTTACACATAATTGACTTTAGTAATTTATCAACCTAATTTTGTTATGGTGAGGAATTTGTTGAATTACAAAATTCAAGATTAGTGGAAAGAGAAGAATTGATGCATAGTCCTCTCAAAAGTTCCTCTTCCCAGCGATTAGAGATGCAGGAAAGCATCACTCCTAGGACAGTATTCCTCCCACAGAGGTCCATTTGCTGGTGCTCAATTGTACTATAAAGTTTAATGTCTCTGAGCATTTACTCGTGCTGTTCACTCAACTAAGAATGACATTGCTCAATATTCTTTCAAGACAAATTTTTGTAATTTCTGTTACACATTTCTCATCCTTAGACTCAAACACTCAACAGAATGATTTACTGCCTTCTAGATGTCCTTATGGCATTGGGTTTATACGTTTATAATGACACTTATAGTATGGATAAGTAAATACTTGCATATTTTACGTATATATGTTGTCTCTCTGAAAAGATTGTGAGCTTTTAGAGAGATGGGATTGTTTTAAGCCATCTTTGTATCCTCTAAACCGATGAGGTCTCAAAAATTATCAATATCAGTCAATTATAAATAAATTAATTCAAATGTCTAAAACTATGTTTAATTAACTATTTAGAGATGTTCTCTGGCTCAAAAAGCCCACATTGTCAGCAGCTACTTGACATAACCTTAAAGCAGTCTCAAAATAATACTTCAAATTTAATGTCCAAAAATGAATTCATGGGTTTCCAATGCTCATCATGGATTTGGTCTACAGTTTCCTATACCAGTGAATGTTACCATTGATCCAGTTGTGGAAGCCAGAAATTTAGAAGTTACTTGATGATTATTCTCCTTTATCATCTCCATTTCCAACCTGCTTGATTTGTCTCTCAAATTATCTTTGAGTCTTTCCAAGTCTACCACCTCATCTTAATCTAAAGCACCAGCATCTCCTTCCCACACTATTAAGTTATCTCATATCCATCTTTTTTCTCATCTAAGACTAATTATAAATCAATCATATAGACAGTTAAAGCTTGTCCTTAACTATCCATTATTCTTAAAGACTTAGGATAAAAATTCCTTAACTTGGCCTTGGTTTACTTACCTCTCTAGAATTATATAGTGTCATTCTCCACTCTCTTCTTTACTCTGGACTATTTTCTGATCTTTCATAACAATGGATTTATGATTATTTATTCAGAGATTATTTTATTAGCATCTGCTTTCCCATTATTGTGTAACTCAATGTAATCAGATATCATCATAGTAAGGCTGTTTGTCATCTTCCTAAAGATTGTATAACATCGTTAGAGAAGACTTGATGAATAATGAAGAAATGACTTTAAAGTCACTATTTGATAAACAAAATTTCTTTTCAATTTTTTTATTGTTATAGAAGTATAAATAGTACAATATTATCCAATTCAACATTTTTTGCATGTATAATTTATTAAGACCAATTACATCAATTGTGTTGTGCAGCCATTACCAGTAACCACTGACAGATTTTCCATCACCATATAGAGAATTTTAAATTATGCTTACCGTATTTTTATGCAAATAATGTATGTACTGTACTTTTTTGCCAACCTTACAACTGCGCCCTACCCTTGCTATTTCCGTACGCTTGTTAGGCTACCCGTTAAATGGATGGGCATGTTATTTGGGAAAAAAATGGTAAGTAATCAGTTGCTAACTGAAAATTACGTTAGTTTAAGATGAAATCATATAGATCTGTGCTGCCCAATATGACAGGCACTAGCTACATGTGTCTATTAAAATTAAATACAATTAAAAATTTAGTTCCTTAGCTGAATTAGCCACATTTCAAATATGACAATTGGGTGACTTTAACAAACAGAAATTTATTTTCTCACTGTTTAGGAGACTGGAAGGCTTTCTTTCTTTGTTTGCTCTGGGGGAAGGCCCTTGGTTCTTCAGCTTTTATTCCTTGGCTGCTTGGTGATCTTTATGTTTTGTGGTATCTATCTTCCCCCACCTTTGTTTTCCTCACTATGCCTAATCTGCTCTTTTTATATCTCAAAACAGACTTACTCAAGACCCACCCTACACAAATACTGCCTCATTAACATAACAAATAAAATCCATTCCCAAATGGGATTATAACCACAGGTATAGGGGTTAGGATTTACAACACACATTTTTAGGGGACACAATTCATTCCATAACATTCTACTCATCACCCAAAAAAATTTATGGTCTTCCCACATGGAAAATACATTCACCTCTTCACATTGTCCCAAAAGTCTTAAATCTACTCCAAGTCCAAAGTCATCCTCTGAATCATCTAAATCAAATATGAGTGAGACTTTAGGCATATTCCACACTGGGGCAAAATTCTTCTTCATCTGTAAGTCTGTGAAATCCAGAATACAAGTTATCTGCTTCCAAAGTACAATGGTAGAACAGGCAAGAGGTAGACATTTCCATTACAAACAGGAGAAATTAGAAGGAAAAAGGGATAACAGGTAGCAAGCAAGTCCAAAACTCAGCAGAATAAACTACATTAACTCTCAAGGCTTGAAAATACTTTTCCATTCTCTGAGACTATCTGGGCAATGGTCCTGCCCTCCAGACTCTAAGTGCTGGTCACACCCTCTAGATTCTGGGTGGAAATCCCTCTACCCTGGGATTTGGCTCCACCCTTCCAGGTCCACTGGGACAGCAACTCTGCTCGCTCGGCTTTGAGTGGACCCAATCTCCTAGTCCATCTGAATAATGACCCCATCCCCTCGGACCTGGAAGGCTCCATTCTCCTACACCTTGGACATGGCACCCTTGCCCCTCAGCTTTGGATGGCAGACGTATCCTCTTGGCCTTTGGGCACAGCAGCCCCACACTGCAGAACCCAGTTAGTGAAGATCTGATTCTTTGAAACCTAGGAGGCTATGATCCCATCTTTTGAAAACTAGGAGGCTATGGCCCCACCCCTTGAAGCCCAGGAACCTGTGGCTCCAACACTTAAGACCTTGGAGTCCCCACTTCAGGGACTTAGGAGGTTTGAAACTTAGGAGGTCATGGCTCCGCACTTTGAAACTGAGGCAGCCCTGCTTCCTGTGTGTCTTCCAGCAGTTTTGCTGATCTCGGAGTTGTTCTAGGAGTGATCATTTTCTTTTCTTGAAGGACAAGAGATGTAGCTCCTTTGATCTGTTTTCTCTTGGTAGAATTCTAAGGCAGAGAGCTTTCCTTTCTTTCCTCCTATCTCTTTCTCCTTCAGTTTCAGCTGATGGGTTTTTCTGCTGTGGTAGTTGGTTAGATCCAGCTACCTAAATATGTTAGGCTTAATCTATTTAACAAAAGATTGAGTCACCAGGTCCTTGGAGAGAGTTTTAGAGTACATGTTCCTAGACTGTACAACAGAATTTTCCAAATCTTAAGTTGTTTTTATTTTGCATAGTTCATTTTTGAATCTCTTTCCTTTCGCATTTTATTATTAGTGGCAAAAAACCTTTAATATCTTGTTTAGAAATCTCCTCAGCCAAATATCTAATTTTATCACTTACAAGTTTTACCTTCCACCAAACAAATGAACACAATTCAGACAAGTTAATTTGCCACTGCGTAGAAAGCATCGCTCTTCCTCTATTGTCCAATCCCATGTTCATCATTTCCTTTAAAGCCTCACCAGAAGCACATTTAACATCCACATTTCTAGCAAAATTGTAATCACAGCACCATATGTATTCCCTAGGACGATAGAGACTTTCTCCCTGGCTTTCTCCATTTCCTTCTGAGCCCTCACCAGAATTGCCTTTGATGTCCATAATTCTACCAATAGTCTCTTCAAGGCAATGTAAGCTTTTACTGTTAGTCACCATAAAACTCTTCCAACCTCTACCCATTGCCCAATTCCAAACCCACTTCCACATTTTAGGTATTTGTTAGAGCAGCACTCCCACTTCTTGGTTCCAAATTTTGTTTCAGTTAGCTAGTGCTGCTGTAACAGAAATACCACAAGTGGGTGGCTTTAACAAACAGAAATTACTTTTCTCATTTTTAGGAGGCTGGAAGTGTATATCAGGGTGCCAACTCCAGGGAAAGGCTTTCTCTCTCTGTCGGCTCTGGAGGAAGGTCCTTGTCTCTTTGAGCTTCTGCTCCAGGGTGATCTTCGTTTGTTTGGCATCTCTCTTCCCCCATCTCTGCTTTCTCACTTGCTTGTTTAATCTCTCTTATATTTCAAAAGAGATTGACCTAAGACACACCCTATACTAATATTGCCTCATTAACATATCAAAGAAAACCCATTCCCAAATGCGATTATAACCACAGGTATAAAGGTTAGGATTTGCAACATTTTTGGGGGGACACAGTTCAATCCATAACAGTACTTTATTGGACAGCACAGATCTAAATCATTCATTCAAACAAAATTTACTGAGTGCCTACTCTGTGTCAATTAAAGTGTTACACACGGAAAACAAAACACTGTTCTTGTATTTGTGCAAGTAGGTAAGAACCAATGACTAAAGTAAAGTAGGATAAATGCACTGATAATAGTAACAATGATAACAATGATAACACACAATAAATTACTGTATATTGAAATCATATTGTAGTTGAGGCACTGTGTCATATGTTTTATGTGTATTAGTTCATGTGATTAGTTTTCCTACGAAGTAGGTACTCTTATTTTCCATAGTGTGTAGATGACATAAATGGCATATTTGAGGCACAGAGATATTAAATAGCTTGGAAAAAAAGCCAAAGTGCTAGGCAGTGGTAGAGGCAGAACTTGAACTCAGACAGTCTAATGCTAGAAGCTGTGTTCTTAAGTTTATGTTACATAAAAAATATAAACATTAATACAGTGGGTTAAATACTATAAAAAATATGTGCAAGTGCTGCTATGGGATCCCAGAAGGAGTGGTGTCTAATCGTTTAAAACTTGAGCTGAGTAAAAGCTCTGCTAACAATAAATGGAGTGTTTTCCAGACAGAGGACACTGGTTGTATAATACGTACCTTAGATATGCTCAACATATTGATATTTACCTACATGACGACACATGCTGAAGAGTCTCACACTGTGCAATTATTCACCACTTTATTTATAGCCTCCTATATTCAAAGTGGAGCCCAGATGGTGCAGTAGTTGAGAGCCATGGAGAGCTAAGGCTGCTAACCAAAAGGTCGGCAGCTGGAATCCACCAGCCGCTCCTTGGAAACCGTATGGGGCAGTTCTACTCTGTCCTATAGTGTCACGATGAGTTGGAATCGACTTGATGGCAATGGGTTTATACTCAAAGTATAGGGGGAGAAAAAAAACCTTTGCTTTAGAGTTGATTGACTAATGTCAACCCCAGGTGTTACAGAGTAGAACTGCTCCTTAAGGTCTTCTTGGAGGCAGTCTTTACAGATCACCAAGCCTTTTTTTTCATGGCACTGCTGGATGGGTTTGAACAGCCAACTTTTAGGTTAGTGGTTGAGTTCAAACCATTTATGCCATCCAGGGACCTTATTCAAAGCAATATGATAGCTACTAAATTATTATGTTACTTAAATATCCATTTGATAAATGAACAAGAAAATATTATAATCACTATACAAATATTTAGGTGGTAGTGGTAATGTTGCAATTTTAATTTTGATCTTCGTGGATGAGGGTACCTTCACACTGTGTTTGTCCTCATTTAAGTAATTAGAGTGTACTGTTTGTAGGGAGAAAAAGAAAAAATATTAACAGGAATTTACTTTACATGCCAAACCAGAAACAGAAAACCTTAGAGAATATGTTTGATTAATAACAAGAATTATCTGATAATCAAGAAGTCATATACCAGTCCTTTGCATTCATTCAGCAATTTATTATTGAGGATATAACTAATACTACAGTGTACAATGTAGAACGAAAAATGGTCATTCTTGGTTAAAATGGGCTTAGGGGATGTGAGCTAAAGGCAGAAATTAAAAGATAAGTAAAATTTGAATAGACATGTAGGGCTTATTTATTTATTTTTATTGTACTTTAGGTGAAGGTTTACAGAACAAATAGTTTCTTATCAAACAGTCAGTACGCATATTGTTTTATGACACTGGTTAACAACCCCACAACATGTCAACCC
>NW_004444080.1:3383512-3448246 GCF_000243295.1 Trichechus manatus latirostris | reverse complement strand
ATTACGTTCTTCCAGTTGTGCTGCTATTCTCACTTTAGATGAAGGTTTACAGAACAAAATAGTTTCTCATTAAACAGTTAGTACACGTTGCCCTATGACAATGGTTAACAACCCCACTACATGTCAACACTGTTCTTACTCCGTCTTGTGTTCCCTATCACCAGCTTTCCTGTCCCCTCCTGCCTTCTAGTCCTTGTCCCTGGACTGCTGTGCCTCATTAGTTCAGTTTTGTTTTATGGGGCTGTCCAATCCCTGGCTGAATGGTGAACCTCAGAGTGACTTCACCACTGAGCTAAAAGGGTGTCTGGGGGCCATACTCTCGGGGTTTCTCCAGTCTCTTTCAGGCCAGTAGATCTGGTCTTTTTTTTCAGTGTGTTAGAATTTGTTCTACAGCCTTCTCCAGCTCTGTCCAGAATCTTCTGTTGTGATCCCTGTCAGAGCAGTCAGTGGTGGTAGCCAGGCACCTTCTAGCTGTCTAGCTCAGTCTGGTGGAAGCCTTGGTAGCTGTGGTTCATTAGTCCTTTGGACTAATCTTTTCCTTGTATCCTGCTCTCTTCATTCTCCCTTGCTCCCGAAGAGGTGAGACCAGTGGAGTATCTTAGATGGCTGCTCACTGGCTTTTAAGAACCCAGACGCTACTCACCAAGGTAGAATGTAGAACATTGTCTTTATAAACCGTGTTATGCCAATTGAGCTAGACATTCCTCAAGACCATGGTCCCCACAGCCCTCCACCCATCAGTTCAGTCCCTCAGGGAATTTGGATGTGTCTATGGAGCTTCCATGATCTTTCCTTGTACAAGTTGTGCTGGCTTCCCCAGTATTGTGTACTGTCTCACCCTTCACCAAAGATACCACTTATCTATTGTCTAAATAGACATGTAGGGCTTTTGCTGATCAAAAACAAAGAATGAAAAAAGCAGGTCAAGTTGTTAGACAATCACAGAATCCCCACTTATTAGGATTAAAGTATAAAGATATGAGACTGGCCTCCAAAAATGTAGCCTTCATGATCTCCTGTCCCAAAGAATGTCTTTAGAAGGACATTTGTACAACTGGCTTTATTGGCTTATCAGTGAACACTGAAAACCAATTTTAGAATGGGCTATTATTTGGAGAGAGATGAATGATGGCAGGAAAGGTTTTGCAGAGCTAAAAGAGAAGTTCAGACTTTAGCATTCCCGAATCTTCCTCTGACAACTTTCTCCTTGGACTCCATCAGGTTCTCTTACCTACAGTTTGAACCGTTGCTACATTTTTCTTTCTTAGTAAGAGTTCCCAGTATGGATAATCTCTGTCCTGGAAGAGTTCACCATCCAGTGAAGAAGACAGAGACATAAAACATTAACTATAATACAGAATAGCATTATGTATAGAAAAGTATTTATGAAACTCAAAGACAAAAAAAAAAAAAATGCAAAATACCTTCCCTCTTCTCTTCATTTCCTGCAGAGTAGATGGATTACATTTTGAGAAATCTGTCCAATTACAGAGACCATGCTTTAAAAAATAAAATAAAATAAATGACCAAAACAAATGTTTGAAGGACTAATTGACATTATTTAGTTGAGGTAGAATAGATAAGCTACGATCTGCAATCTTTCAAACTTTCCAAAGTCAAATTTATATTTAATATTGAATGGGTTCATTAGTCAAAGAAGGTAAAACTCTGGCAGAAGAGCCAAAGAATACAAAGAATGGTTGTATATTGGAATATAAATAGATGTTTCCTAAGAAGAGAAGGTAGGGGTAGGGCATTTCCAGTGACAGAGAAGCATAGGAAAAAAAAAAAAGCCTGGAGTTTTATAACAGCTGATGTTTGATGATTTGGTGAAAAGTGTTGTGTGGCTAGAATCAAACACAAATCGTTCTGAGGATTGAAGTGAGTGACCAGAGATAAGACTGAACTAACTCTGTATGTCAGGACCAGATTAGGAGGGCCTTTGTGTAGAATATTAGAGAATTTGAATTTCATCTTTTAAACAAAGAGCCAAGAGAGGTTTTTAAGCAGATTTTGTTTTTAATAAGACTACTATGCCAGCACTGCAGAGTTTACATTGGAATGGGAAAAGACTGGTAATAATGAAGAGAGAAAATTCTAGGAAATCATGCAAAGATATTTCCTAAAACTGCGACTGTGCTGGATTGAGAGATGGTAAATGTAAGAAAGAACCATCAAATAGATAGAGTTTGGTGACTGGTCAGTTTGCGATCAACTACTAACCTAAAGGTTGGTGGTTCACATCCACCTAGCAGTGCTGCTGAAGAAATGCTTGGCAATCTGCCTCAGTAAAATTGTTGTTGTTGTACTTGTTGTGTGCCATTGAGTCGATTCCAACTCATAATGACCCTATATGACAGAGTAGAACTGTTCCGTAGGGTTTCCTAGGCTGTAATCATTATGGGAGCAGATTGTCAGGTCTTTTATCCTGTGGAGCCATTGGTATGTTTGAGCTGCCAACCTCTTGGTTAACAGACGAACACTTTAACCAGTTTGCCACCAGCGCTCCTTTCCATGAAATTACAGCCAAGAAAACCCTGTGTATAACACATAGAGTCACCATGAGTCAGAATCGGCTCAATGACAATGGATTTAGCTTGGTTTGGAATTTGTAAACTGAGAAATATATAAGCCTAATAACTGTGATTTGTAGTTTGATGAAGGATGGCGATAGCCTTAACCGAAGTAAAGAATACAAGATTAGGAATATGCTCTGGGGAGTGATGGAAATATGAAATCATGAAAGTTCAAATTTGGTACCTGAGGTATATTTAAGAAATAATCAGATGTAAGACTATAGAGAGGCCAAGACTGAGGATACATAGATTTGAGAGACATCAATACATCTGAGGTAGTTGAAAGCATTGTGTAAATAGTTTTATTTATAAAGTGAAAACAAAAAAATGGAATTCCAAAATGTAAGGAGAAGACTCTAGTAAGGGAGGGGAAATGAATACTAATGGTCAGAGATCTAGGGAAAAAGTCAGAAGGAAAAATTGTCTTAGAAACAAGAGTGAAGAAAATTTTAAGAAGCAGGGAATGGACAAGAGTAGTAAAAATTTTATGTAAAAGTCAAATAGTGCCAAAATCAGTTATCAAATAAGGTGATCATGAGTTTGTTAGAAACTTTAAAGTGTTTCAGTAAAGCAGCAGAGGCAGGTTAAATGGAAAACAGACCTTAAGTAGGTGTGACGGTTCATTAGAATCTTACTTGTACAGGGAATGAGAGATAGAGTGTCAAAACTTGAGCAAGAATATCCCAAAGTAATGGTGTTTTGTATAAGACAGATTATTATCTGTAAACTCAGTGAATATCTCTTTTCACATTCCAGAACAGGTGAGGTGGCATCATAATAATATTCAGCAAACCTAGGGATGATTAAATCTGCCTTGATCCAACCACATCTTTTCTCCTTTGGATCCCCCAATGGAGATATAAGCACCACAGCTTCAAAACAATTTAGCATTTTTATCGTGTTTTCAGCCATAAATTTCAGTGTCAAATTTTAGCATGCAAAATGAACCATGTGACTAATTTAGTTTATAAAGTACATGGTCTGCTGAAATAGACCCAGTGAAGTAGGCTATATGGCCAGCTCAGCCTTCCTTTCTTCTCAACCCTCAGCAATCAAGCTGAATTTGGTATGCAGAAAAGAGAAAAGTTACAGACCCCACAGTACAGTGTATCCTGACCCACAGCAGGAAGGGAAAGAGGGCAACTCCCATAAAACTTGAAAATTGTCATACTTAGAGAAGTGAGATCATCTGAAAATGCCACTCATTAACACAGTAATCAATAAAATGTTTTATGTTTGGACTAACCAGATCACCACTTCTCTTCCTTTAGGGTGGAATAAAAGAGGGTGAGCTTCCTCATGGAAAAGGAATCAATTATTATCTACTCTCAAAACTTCAGAAACTCTGTTGTTTAGCTCTTAATTATGTTTATCTTCATGTTAAGGTAATGCATAGTTTGAAATGTTTAGAGTTGTTGCTTTTAGGCAAAAGTCATTATTGACACTCAAAGCAAGAACTCATTTTAGAAGAGCTATAATATTATCAAGAGGTGTTTTAAGCTGAAATTAAAACATTTTATGGTATACGTTCTTTGATTTCACAATGGTCATATGTACCCATCTATATTATCAAATTTTATACATTTGCTCATAATCTTTTAAAAACATTGTAGGTAGAAGAAATTACAGATTCCAGCATATAAATTTGAAGTAAAAATTATTAACATGAAAGTTGACAAGTTAATTTATTTAATGCTATAGCATAAGATAGAAAAGACTTTTTTGGGGGGGAGGCCTACAATTCTATTCAAATAAGTAGGCAACTTGGTTAATTATCAAAGAAATAGTGGTATTATTAAAATTATTTTAGATGGATAAGCCAAAGGTCATTTTAAATTTATATTTAAATATATATTTTAATGCTTATATTCAAATGCAATGTATTCAAGGAATAAACCCTATTTTAAATAAAATATCAACACTGTAATTCATGAAGATCAACATAGGAAGCCAGAAAGCTGAACAATTCCTTCTTCTTTCTTATTTTTAACCACAACTTCCTTTCTCCACAAAATCTCCTCCTAGAGACACTCTTCCCCCAAGAAGAATCTGAATTAATTGTTATATGCATCTAGCGAAAAATAGGAAGACCCTCAACAAGATGGATTGACCCAGTGGCTGCAACAATGGACTCAAGCATAACAAGGATTGTGAGGATGGCGAAGGACCGGGCAGTGTTTCATTCTGTTGTACATACGGTTGCTATGGGTTGGAACTGACTCGATGACACCTAACAACAACATGCGTCTATATTTGTCACTCTCTTATTTATCTTTTTTAGCCAGGGACAAACATGGGGCTAAATGTATTTAACACATGGTACCTATTGGGCCCAGCATCTCATTCTGCCTACTTGCAGAAGACTGTGAAGGGTAAAATATTGGGCTGATTTTTTTCTTTTTTTTCCCACATAGAGTTAGCCACTTATTGGACTGAATTGGGTTTTTGATCTGTAAATTGGAATGAAATGCACTGCGCAGAAATGCTTTGGCCAAATAAGATCAATGGTAATTGGATAAACCAATCATCTGGTTTCCTCTGGAATTTAGATTAGAGATTAGAGAGGTGTTTGCTAATTCAGTAGCCAGATGAAGCAGAACAGACACGCAAGGAAAAGCAGAGATATGAAAGAACAACTATCTAGAACAGAGATCTAGAAACTTTTTCTGTAAAGGATCAGATACTAAATATTTAAGGGTTTGCAGGCTATAAAGTCTTTGTCTCAACTAATCAACTCTGCTACTGTAACAAGAAAGCAAGTACGAATAATATGTAAAAAAATGAACACGTCTGTGTTCCAATAAAACTTTATTTACAAAAACAGATGGTGGGCTGAATTGGGCCCAGAGTCCCTAGTTGGCCAACTTCTACTCTAGAGCAGTACCATCCAATCGATACATAATGTGAGCCACATTTTAATGTAATTTAATGTAATGTAAATGTAACTTTAATGTAATTTAAAATTTTCTAGTAGCCACATTTAAAAATTAAAAGAAACAGATGAGATTAATTTTATTAATAATATATTTTATTTAACCCAATGTGTCTACAATGTTTTCAGTTCAACATGTAATTAATTTTTAAAAATAGAGAAATTTTACATTCTTTTTTTCATGCAAAGTCTTTGAAACCCAGTGTGTATTTTACACTTAAAGCACATCTCAATTTAGACTAGATGCATTTCAAGTGCTCAAAAGTCACAGCTGGCTTGTATCTTTTGAATTGGACAGTATACGTCCAGACAGTGAAAGAGATTATGAGGGTAGCTAGTCTCCTGGGATCCTCAGAGTTCTTATAATTTTTAGTTGCAGTATTTTTCTAAAAATAACCTGGAATATCTTGTTACCAGTAGTCCAAAGAGCCTAACATAAAGTGTGTGTGAATGAATGAATTAATAAATAAAAAATGAGATGAATTCTAACTTGTAAGTGGATAGATCATCCCCTTCAGTATCTATTTCACTCAACTCAGTGTTTTCATTATTTTAGTAGACTGAAAATTTCTTTTTTAAATCATACTTTAGAGGAAGGTTTACGGAACAAATAGTTTCTCATGAAACAGTTAAGTACACATATTATTTTATGATAATGATTAACAACCCCATGACATGTCAACACTGTCCTTTCTCAACCTTGGGTTCCCTATTACCAGGGTAGACTGAAAATTTCTTAAGGAAAAGGGCTTTGTCTTGGATATTTTTATAGTTCCACAGTTCTTCTACACTCTTTCTTATTTCATTCCATAGAGATGCTCACTAACTGTTTACTGAGTGGCATTGAAGGTAATAGTGCTTATACTTAACATCTACTCCCAAAAATGTATACGTTACTTTAAAATAAATTATTGAACTCTAATAATGAACTGTATTAAACATTGTTGTTATTATGTGCCTTTGAGTCAGTTCCAACTCATAGCAACCCTATGTACAACAGAACAAAACACTGCTTGGTCTTGTGCCATCCTCAAAATTGTTGTTATCATTCAGCCAATTTTTGCAACCACTATGTCAATCCATCTCGTTGAGGGTTTTCCTCTTTTTCCCTAATGCTCAGCTTTACCAAGCACGATGCCCTTCTCCAGGGACTGGTCCCTCCTGATAACATGCCTGAAGTACATGAGATGAAGTTTCTCCATCCTTGCTCCTATACTTCTTCCAGCGCAGACTTGTTCCTTCTTCTGGCAGTCCATGGCATATTCAATACTCTTCGCCAACACCGTAATTCAAAGGCATCAATTCTTCTTCAGTCTTCCTTATTCTTTGTCCAACGTTCACATGCATATGAGGTGATTGAAAATACCAAGGCTTGGGTCGGGGACATCTTAGTCCTCAAAGTGACGTCTTTGATCTTCAACACTTTAAAGAGATCATTTGCAGCACAGCATTAAGGTAACTAAATCACACATACAAAAAAATGTATGTCTTACTTTAAAATAAATTATTGAACTGTGGTAAGTATTAGGTGATTAAAACAAAAATGATGAAGTAATTTAAGGATACTGTTAATTAGCCAGGAACTCTGGTGGCACAGTGGTTAAGAGCTCAGCTGCTAACCAGAAGGTCAGAGGTATGAACCCACCAACTGCTCTGCAGGAGAAAGATGTGGTAACCTGCTTCTTTCAAAATTCAAATCAAAAACCAAACTCATCGTTAGAGCAGCTGGTGAGTTATGAACTAGCAACCTTTTGGTTAGCAGCCAAATGCTTAACCCACTATGCCACCAGGGCTCTTTAAAGATTATAGCTTTGGAAACGCTATGGAGCAGTCCTACTCTGTCTTATAGGGTCACTATGAGTTGGAATGGATTTGAAGGTAAGTGAGTTTTTGTTAATTAGCCAGGAAGATCAATATGCAAACAAATCCTTCCAGTGAAGAAGAGAGGAAAGAATCACTTCTACCTGTCTTCTTTAGAGAAACAGTCATTCTTGAGCTGAGTCTTGAAAGCTGGGTAGGTGTTTCCTAGACCAGTTGATAATGTTGGTAGAGAGCAAAGCCAGTTTAAACCATTTGCTGTCCAGTAAACCCAACTAATGGTGACTCTATGTGTGTCAGAGAGGAACTGTGCTCAGTAGGATTCTCAATGGCTGATTTTTTGGAAGTAAGTTGTCAGATGTTTCTTCTTAGGCACCACTGAGTGGACTAGAAACTCCGACCTTTCAGTTAGCAGCCTAGCATATTTGCACCACCAGGAGACTCCCTTTTTTAAACAATGTCATCTAATTTAGAGTGTCTGGGAGAATGGGTTTTGTTTTGTTTTTTAATAGATATATATTTACTAGCTAAGCTGAGTATTTAGAGACTTTTCAGATCCATTGAAGGACTTTAATATGTACATATTTTAGTTTTATTTAAAAGAAACAAGGATGTCAGTCAATACCTCTCAATTTACAATCTGCTTTCTCTAGAAGGATATAAAAATGGAAAACTATTGTCCCCACAACGTTTAGATGTTTCAGCCAAGACAATCCTTTTACCACTTGGGACAAAGAAAGTGGACTTTGAATGGTTTTGCTGACTCATGCTTAAAATATGCCCTTATTTTAAAGATTGGAAGAGCTTGTAATTTACAATTCTGAGTGAAACCTTTATAGATGCAGAATATTTCAAAATCTATCAAGAATAGAGCATGTTTGCTAAAGAAATGACACCTTTGAAGTCTTGAATCTGGCTGACCTTTCCTTCTTTTGGTTTATTCAAGATAAATGGCTGCAGAGAATGACATAAGTGTTGGGGGGAAGAAAGAAAAAAGCTAAAAACCTTCATAATTCTGAGGCACTTACAGACAGTAGATCATTTCCTTTTACGAAAGAACCCCTGCCAATTTCTGATCATTCTGATGATTATTTCAGGCTAATCATGAATGATTCATTAAGTCAGTCACTAGTTTATTATGTCTAAGCTGCATACACCTGGATGTGGAGATAGGAAAAAGGAGACCAGTGTGTTTCATTTAAAGTAATTTATTTTGCTTTAAAAAAGTAAGTTAATACCTTTGGTTTTCCTTTTGTATCCCACTGCACAAATAAATAGGCAAGTGAAAAATAAGTTGTAAATCCTCAGAGTATTCACAATTACTAACTCAAAATTTATTTACTGGTTGTCTCATTTGGTCTTTCAAAATGTATATGTGTAGTAGTCGTTGCTAATTTTCACCAGGTGAGATTGACTCATAAGCAAATTAAAATAGGAAAATTAAGGTGCTAAGAAACTGTGTTCATTCAAATAGTACCTAGCTAGTCTGCCATAGTAATCAATCATTTATTAAGGCTTACTATATGCTGAAGCATCCACATAAGACTTGCCATCATTTAATCTTAAATCAAAGAGCCCTAGTAGCGCAATGGTTAAGTGCTTGGCTGCTAACCGGAAGGTTGGTAGTTCAAACCCACCAGCGGCTTCACAGGTGAAGAGACCTGGTGATCTGCTCCCCATAAAGATTACAGCTTAGGAAATCCTAAGGGGCAGGTCTGCTCTGTTCTTTGGGATTGTTATGTCGGAATTGTCTTGAGAGCACACAACAACAACCTGAAATCAACCCTGCGAGTTAGATTTTCTTTCTTTTTGCTGGACAAATAGAGAAACAGGGCATAGACAGTTTACATAACTTGCCACAATCTGCAGTAAGTGGAATTCATTTATTTGTGCAATCAATAAATATTTGTTGAGTTCCTTTTCCAAGTTTGGCACTGTTCTAGGGAGTAGGAAATAGCAATGAACAAACTAGACAAAGCCCTTGTCCTTAGAGAGGACATTGTACTAAACAAAGATTAAAAAAAAAACCATTGCCGTTGAGCCGTTCCAACTCGTGGTGACCATATAGGACAGGGTAGAACTGCCCCATAGGGTTTCCAAGGAGCAACTGGTGGATTTGAACTGCCAACCTTTTGGTTAGCAGTCAAGCTCTTAACCACTATGACACCAGGGCACCACTAGATAGAGATTGTGAATATAAACCAACGAACAACAGCAAATAAGCATATAATACATAACTGGTGACATGAAGATATTATGGTGAAAAATCCAGCAGGGTGAAGAGATAAAAGGCAAAGGATTCAGCTGGTATGTAATTCTATATGCAGAAGTAAAGCACAGCCTCTCTGTTAAAACGACATTTGAGCAAGAATGGGAAGGAAGCAAGAGAGTGAGTGTTCCAAGCAGAGAAACGTAAGAGTAAAGAATCTGATAGTGAATGTTGTTGACACATTTGCTGCAATCTTGGTTTTTAAATATTTTTAAAAATATATTCAATATAATATTTGTTGAATTAATATCTAAGACTTAATGACTAAGAACATGTACTTAATTTAGTAAAAGATTGCCACTTATTAATTTTTGTGACCTCTATAGAATCTAGTAAGTATCTTTCAAATTACATTCTAAATATATAGGTTGAGTGACTATGTCAACCGATTCCAAAAAGAAAATTTGTGTTACTAATTTATTTATTTACTTACTTTCTTAAAGGCATGGCACCAAGTGAAGTCCTAACACTACTAACTTGCTGATTTGTTGATCTTAGATGCCATCGAGTCAATCTTCGACTCATAGCGACCCCACGTGACAGGGTAGAAATGCCCCATAGGGTTTTTTTTTGCTGTAATATTTACGGAAGCAGATCGCGAGGTCTTTTGCCTATGTAGCCACTGGGTGGGTTCTAATAATCAATCTTTTGGTTAGCAGTCAAGCACTTAACCATTGCACCACCAAACTACTCCTGTTGTGCCGAACATCCCTTTGATTCTGAAGATTTCAGAAAATTCACACTTCTTCCTACCTCAGTTACATTCTCAAAATTCCCTCCCTGCAACACACACATTTATTTCAAGGAGGAATCACATCCTTATATCCTATCTTTTTTTTTTTTTTCTTATTTAGAAAGACAGCTGAATGCTCAAAATAATAGTAATATCAAATTGGCTAACCCGTATGAACCAGAAAACAAAAACCTCAGCAATGATAGACAGTAAATGGGAATGCAGACAGCCTAAGGCAAATTCCCTGCACTTACTAGCTTTGCAAACATGGGCAAGTTACCTAACTTCTCTGTCCCTTTGTTTCCTCATCTGAAAAATGGAAATGATAATAGCATTTATCTCAAAGGTCATTGTGAGAATTAAGTAACTTAATATACATTAAGCAGTTTCAAAAAAAAAAGAGACACATAAGTATTATTTGTGTGATGGTCATCTTCACATTTACAGGGGGACTAAATTCAGCACTTTGCACATGGAAGACATTTGATAAATGTCGAATCAAGTTAGATTCTTGCTAATCGACTAAATAAAAGACTAAGTAGACACTCTTGCATTGCTTTTCTATCTTTTGTAACATTTCTCAGTGGTCTGCAGAGTTTAAGTATGTTGCTCTCAATGGCCCCAAATTGAAAGCGGATGATAGTACTGGTATACACTAGCCTTGGGCATGTTCTTAAAGAAATATCACTCCCACAACGTTAAATTTCTGGCGCACGGTTCCATTTTTAGTAACATTCAGATTCTTACCATGCCTCTGCCCCAACACTATCAACAGGAAGCGCATCCATATTCTTTATAATCAGCATCAATCACTTCTTTCTGTATACTCCTTTCTTTTCTTTTCTTTTTTGATGTATGTATTTTTTAAACGACTTTATTGGGATATAATGACATACAAAACCTACATGTTTTTAAGTGTACAATTTTATAACTTGTATAACTTTTGACAAAGTATTCACCTTTGAAACCATTACCATGATCTTGATATGGAACATATATATCACCTTTCAAGATTTTCTGGAGACCCTTACCAATGTCTCCGTGTTATCCCTACGTGATCCCCTTCCTGCCCCACACCCCACAAGGGCAACCACTAATCTGTTCCTGCAACTATAGATTAGTTTGTGTTTTCTAGAATTTTATATAAATGGAATCATGAGACATACATTCCTTTATTTTGTTTTTTTTTTTCATTCAGCATTATTATTTTGAGATTCGTTCATGTTGTGTGTAACAATAGTTCATTCCTTTTTATCACTATTATACAATAAACAACAAAAAAACCCCAAACTCGTTGCTGTGGAGTTGATTCCAACTCAGCGACCTTATAGGACAGAGTAGAGTAGAAGAATTGTCCCATACGGTTTCCAAGGAGTGCCTGGTGCACCTTTTGGTTAGCAGCTGGAATGCTTAACCACTGCACCACCAGGGTTCCTATTATACAAT
Organism: Trichechus manatus latirostris; assembly: GCF_000243295.1. Classification (NCBI taxonomy): domain Eukaryota; kingdom Metazoa; phylum Chordata; class Mammalia; order Sirenia; family Trichechidae; genus Trichechus; species Trichechus manatus. The sequence goes on along the minus strand of NW_004444080.1, from coordinate 3,436,472 downwards.
AGTAATATGCTATTGTATTCACCTACCACAATTTGTTTGTCCATTCAGGTCTTAAAGGCTATTGGGGTATTTGCCGTTATTGGCTATTACAAATAAAGCTGCTATGAACATTTACGACTTTGTATAGACATATGCTTTCGTTCCTCTTGGGTAAATACCTGGAATTGACATCGCTAAATAATATGATATGTGTATGTTTATCTGCATAAGAAATTGCCAAACTATTTGCCAAAGTGGTGGTAGCGTTTCAAATTTCTACCAGCTATGAGAGTTCTAGTTCCTCCAATCCTCGTCAACACTTGGTATGCTCAGTCTTCATAATTTTAGTCATTCTATGAGATGTGTAGTTGTATCTCATTGTAGTTTTAATTTGCATTTCCCAATGACTAATGATGCTGAGTATCTTCTCTGGTGTCTTGTAATTTCCTCACATGCATGTGCTGATCAATATCTGCTGAATCAATATTTCCTCTGTAAATCTCTGGAATGTTCTCTTCTTTCTGGCACTCGGCACTGCAAGCTCTGGTTTTCCTTTACGCTCAGTTTTCCCTACTCATCTCAGGGAGTCCACTGGGCTCCTCCTGGGTTCCCCTGATCTGCACTCTGGAAAGTACCTCAAGGTAATGAGCTGGGGCAATTTTAGGCCTCACCTTGTTTGCTTTCTGTTTCTCTGAATTATCGTCCTTTGTTGCCTGGCGTTCAATGTCTTTAAAACCGTTGTTTCCAATATATTGTCCAATTTTTAAATATTTCAGAAGGAAGGGTAAATCTGTCCCCTGCAACTCCAACTTGATCAGAAACAGAACCTCCCCTGTGTGCTCTATGATCCACTGTTTGTGTATCTATTAGATTCTGTATCACAGCCAGACTTTCATGATAGTGAATATGTACTCATATCTTTTCCTTATGGGCTTTGAATTCAGACAAAGCTTTAAATACCAGGCTATCTATCAGTTATGTGATCTTAGGCATAACTTTCAGTAAAATATTGTATTGAGGTTACTTTACCATGAATTATTAGGCTGTGCTGCAAGAAGCAAAACTTTTATCTCAGGCAGAAACTTTGAGTACTAATATAAGGCAAACGGATTTTGTTTCTAAATTTTTATGCATTTAATCAGATATGATGTTATTAAATATACCAATATACAACAGAAATGATTTTTCTTTGTATACCCCTATGTAAATACATGGAGCCCTGGTGGTGGAGTGGTTAAGAGCTCAGCTGCTAATCAAAAGGTTAGCAGTTCAAATCCACCAGTCACTCCTTAGAAAACTTATGGGGCAGTTCTACTCTGTCCTATAGGGTCACTATGAGTTGGAAGTGACTCAATGGCTCCTAACAACAACATGTAAATGCATGTTAAGATTTAAAGATACACATACAGATACAGATGTAGATATAGATATATATATAGATAGATATAAATACATACATCTATTTTTTTTTAATTTAAGAAAACATGTCTGCTAAGACTGATAAATAATATGTTTGCAAATATATCTAAAATAGCCACTTTCTGACTCAGACTCTACCTGGTGACAGCAACTTCAACCTGTGCCGTGAGTACCAGTCTGCTCTAATGGTCAGTTGTACAGCCCCCACAATTGTGTAAGCCAATTTCTTGCAATAAATCTCTTAATATGTCTCTCCTACTGGTTCTACTTCTTTGATTAAATGCTGACTGGTACAAGCATATATGCAAAAATGAAGGGAGATAGAGCAATAATTCCAGGTGTCTCTTCATTTCTCAGGGAATACACAAGGTCAAGATAAGGAGTGACCCCCAGTTAGAGACAAAAACTTCAAAGGAATCATCAATTTCTTCTCTGACTGGAGTTATTGCTCTGTTCCCAGGTGAAATCTTTCCTTCTCCCAGTGAAGCCTCAGCTCTTCTTTTAAGACCTTTCAGATGACTGAATCAGGCCCACCCAGATTATCTAGGATAATCTTTCCTCCTTAAAGTCCACTAATTATGGGTTTTAATCACATATGCAAAATACCTTCACTGCAACACCTAGATTAGTGTTTGATTGAATAACTGGGAACTGTAGCCTAGCCAAGTTGACATATCAAAAAGACCATCACAATACACAAATGTCCTGTTAGGGGTCATGGGACCAGGAAGCTGAGGGTTTTGCCAAGCCCAGTGTGGACCTAATCTCAGATATCCGTTGATCATTTCAGTCTAAAATGCTAAATAATAGTCTGAATTGTTAGCAGTTGCTTGCAGCAGTCACTGTTATTAACCAAAGAGGAAATTATGATCGAATTGCTAAAAGACTAAAGGTCTTTCTTGACTTTTCCCCTCTGTTTTTCTAAGAAAAAAGTAAGAATGGAAGTGTGGCTTCTCCTAATGTAATGCTATTATTCAAACATCACTCTCTGGTAATTTATTCATTAACCGTGGGATGAAAAATAAATTAAGAGTCCTCATATTGTACCACATGCATCAAAGAACAGTTCACCCTATAGCTACCAATTATGACAGGCAATTGTCTAGGAGTAGTTGGAAAAATCATAGCAGGACCATAAAATAATGGAACCGTAAAGAACTGTTCCATATAGAAAGCATGTGAGTCACTGCTACGGGGGGAATAGAGAAAGATGAGGTGTCGTGAGGATACCTACATAGACAGGAAACAAGAACTATATAGAAAATCCCTTTCCCCAATGTGCATATATAAATTACACTAGGAGGAGACACTTAGTAACATTATCCATGGACCTCAAGAAATAAGGTTGCCTTTGACAAAATTCAATGTCTTGAATTTCAGTGATGTGTGCGTGGGGGTGAGGAAGAGTTTAAATCTTTGTTTTTGTTATTGTTGTTGTATGTAAACGGTCCATTCATTAAACCTAATTGGCAAAATACAACTAACCCTCCGTCAAAGGTTTTTATCCTGGGATCTTTAGATGTGTAGGATATCCCTGGATATATTTCACAAGTGTTTTTGAAAGAACGTTCCAATTTTGTCGGTGTGCTTGTCTATGTAATTTTCCAGGAAGAAGGTTAAGACTTTCCTCAGATTCTCATACACTTTCATGACCCTAAAATTATTAAAGGAATCCCTGGGTGGCAAAAATGATAAATGCTCAACTACTAGCCAATAGGTTGGAGTTTTGAATCCACCCAGAGGTGCCTAGGAAGAAAGGCATGGTGACCTTCTTTCAAAAGGTCATAGCCTTGAAAACCCTATGGAGCACTTCTATTCTGCCCACGTAGGGTTGCCATGAATCAGAATTGACTGAACGGCAAGTAAGAACAATAACAACACAATTATTAAGAAGCACTCTGGACTTAGCTATTTACAGGTAGGCAGTTTTAATTGGAATCCAAAGACAAGTTTGAAATCTCTGAACTAGAATGTAATTTCACCTCTCTAAACTTTGATGTCCTAATTTATGAAATCAGAATAAAAATATTTTCTTGAAAAGGCCATTGTAAATAATAAATGAGATGATGAATACGAATGTGGTTTGTAAATCATAACATGTTTTACATACGTTAATTTTAATGATATCTTTTTAAGGGTAGAGGAGAATAGTACTGGTCTTCTACTTTGAGAACTTCTTACAGTCTTCTAACAGCAGTTTGTAAAAGCAGCTGATATCTATGTCCCACTTTGAACTGAGTCTTTGATTTAGTTTTAGCAAATGTTACTTATGTTTTGGTGTCCCTGGGTGATGCAAACAGTTAATGTGCTTGGCTGCTAACAGAAAGGTTGTGGGTTCAAGTCCCCCCACAGGTGCCTTGGAAGAAAGGCCTGGCTGTCTACACTGAAACCTCTATGGAAACAGTTCTATTCTGGTTCACATTGTGTGGCCATGAGTTGGAATCAACTCCATGGCAACTGGTTTGGTGTTGCTTATGTTTTAACATAGATATTTCTTTACATCTTAGTAGATAACAGCTTCTGAAATGTCATATTAAAAAAATACCCAAAACCAAACCCGTTGCCGTCGAGTCGATTCCACTCATAGTGACCCTATACAGCAGAGTAGAACTTCCCCCATGGGGTTTCCAAGGAGCAGCTGGTGGATTTGAACTGCCAACCTTTTGGTTAGCAGCAACCACTACTCCACCAGGGCTCCAAATGTCATATACTAATATTTAAAAGGGTTTTAAATGCTTGTGGGATATTATTATTTTTAATTTCTTTGTGAATTTTTTCTTCCTTTTATTACCTCGTCTTCCTTTTATTCCTTTTATTCATCACATTATGTGGTGAAACCCATGTGAAATTGTGCACTACAGATTAATAAGCAAGCACAAGTAAGCCTGTGCTTACCTTGCTTACTGGGTAATCTGCCCCTAGCAGAGACTGTAAATCAGACAAGAGACTTTGCTTCTGTAGGAAGGTGCTGGGAGGGAGACAAATGCCAACCATACCTAGAAGCAAAGTCTTTCATGCAGTGAAAAAATCTGAAATTATTCCCTACAGATCATCTAGTAAGCAAGGTAAGGACCATGCTTACCTTGCTTACTGGATAATCCATCCCTAGTAATAGTATACATAAGTGGGGTAAGTAACAGAGATAACCTAAAATCACACTAACTTCACTAGTCTCATTCATGGGCATGAATGAAGTCACATTAATCAGCTTGTTATCACCAAACGATAGAACTACAGTCTCTTAGCTCCACTTTCAAAATTCTCTCCCCACTGGGATATTTCCAGGAGACACCAGTGAGATTACTACATCTAGCAGTTCTATCTGGACCACCAACTGCCCCATCACTCTCTGCTGAGCCAGACCCTGGGGCTTCATTTACCACCACTATGTTGCTGCTTTTCATCCCTGCCATGATGCTAAGGTTAGAGCTCTGTCTGGGCTGTCCCCAGCCACCATTCTACCAACACCTCTGTCACTGCTGTAGTTGATCTTCATGGTTTTGCTCTGAGGCTGACCCTGGCCACACCCACAGGGGCCTGGGCTCTCAATCTGCTCGTGCCTTCGCCCTTCACCATTCTCTTTGAAGTGAAATAGGAAAACAGTTAGGAAAACAGTGCTCTTCCCTTGATTACGACTGTCCCATAGAAGGGCTCCTTGGGTTTCAAAGTGTTGCTCAATTTAATGAGGCAACTCTTTACCTACAGCCTATTTTTCCCTAGAGTACAAATGTCCAGGTGGTGGGTGACCACTGGCACAAATTCAGAAAACAGACGCTGCTATAATCCCAAATGCCACTTTTAAGTGCCAGTTTCCTAGGCTTTGGTAGTGAGGTAGGTAGATTTAGAGAGATGTAGACATAGGCATAGATAAAGATGTAGATATAGATAAAATAGGTATGGACAGATAATCTGAATGATTACTAGAGGCTGAAGAATGTCAAGCGATGTGTGTCATCTGACTTCACTCACCAGACATATCTGTATTTGTCTCCAGCTTAGCTGGGACTTGCTGTTGCGCAAAAATAAATAGATAAAAAAATAAATAAACACACATGCAAGACCGAGATTTTCTCAAAGCTCAAAAAGAGAGAGATATAAGAAGGATCTGAGTGCAAAGCCAAAAAACAATGTTCTCCCACAAGACATATCCACATACCATGGAACCTGAGAATAGTACAGCTCTAATGCACTTCTCAGGAAAACCTAAGAAACTAGAGAAACTCCCAAAGTCCCACATTTTGCTTCTCATCTGGTCTTTTACTGGCCCAGGTCTCACTGTTGTATGTTTCTGCCTGAAAACATCCTTCTATAAATTTTTTTCAATACATAAGGGAGAATGAATGCACTGTCTGTCACACATACACTCACAGTACCTCTACCACACTCCTTCAGGCCCATATAAATCCCCACACCCATGGGAAGATACATATAAAGTCCAAATCAAATTGCGACGGAAATGTGAAGCAGATTGTGTATTTGTACCTGATTCTGTTGCCTGACTCCTACTAATTCATCATAGTTTTTATAGATTATGAGTTCATCCTCTTTTATGAATGAAAGAATTAGAATATTATACAGCATAAAGGATACACACTCTTTAGATAGAGGCTATGATAATACCTGTTTTTTATAAAATTTGATCATTCAATAATACCCTAAAAATAATCTAATTGCTACCTCACACCAAATACAAAACAAAACAACAAAGAAAGATTTCTGTTACAACCTCATTTGACAACTTGTACAACTGGGAGCTTTTCTCTTCTTAAGGAAACCCATCTTTTTTTTTTGACAATTTACTTATGTATCTTCCTCTTAATGGTCCCAAGCCTGACTCTCTTTAACTTCACCTTCTGAAGCAAAACAGAGTGAGTCTACACTTTCATCCACATGATAGCATTTCAGATACATGGAGACAGATGATACCCTGTGTCTCCTGCGTTTTATCTTCTCCTTCAACTGTCCCAAAGAGCCTCACCAGCATCATCACCTTTATCTTCATCAAGATACACTTTAGTTTGTCAATAAGGCTCTTACAGTGTGATTTGTATCTGTACTAGAGATTTATATCTCTACTATTATGACTCCTTGATGTCATGGACTGTATATATTTATCTTTGTAGGCACAACATATCTAAATATACCTAACCATGAACGAACAATGAATACTTGTTTGTTGAATGAATGAAAAAAGTCACTTTCAAAATACTCTTCTAATAAAATTACCTTTAGCCATTTATTTCCCTATATAGTATCATTTCTTCATCAAATTTTAGCTTCCAAAGAAGTCTATGAACAAACAAATCAAAAAAGCAAGCAAAGTTAGTTTCTTGGGAATAAAAATTAAAAGAGAGTTAGTATATGCGCTGCAACCTTTCCCTTTACCTGACTAGAGTACTGGATGGTGTTTGAGCCAGTGGTGAAATAGCTTGTTTGCTAAGGCACTAAAAAAGTTTTTTTTTTTTTAAAGCATTGCAGGGACTTAACAAAATGAGGTCTGCCTATGCATTATAGTTTATAAATGGTATGGAAATTAAGACTATGGAACTAAAACAGCGATAGAAAGAACCGCCTCCTCCCTCCACTGCCAGTCTTTCAACAAGGACTCCAGGTGGGTGGGAAATTTACCTAGATAGAGAGAGACAAGGCATCTGGGACCTACCCTGGCAGATATGCTGATTCTCAGCATGGAAGGATGATTTGGGTGAATACTTGGTAGAGACACTCCAATTCTCTCCAGCCTCAGGGGAACTTGTTACAAATACCTTGAGAGAGGCAGCTGTAAGAAACTGAGAGAATAGGCCTAATAAAATTTCCCTCTAATATATTCCAGGGAGCAATATAAGAAGCTGAGTGAATGGGAAAACCCAGCAGGGACCCCCAATAACCTTTAGCACAAGTGGGCCAAAGTTTCTCTCGCTCTTTAGTGAAAGCAGCGTGTGCTGTGATGTGCATAACATTAAGGGACGTTTGTGCTGACAATCTTGATGGGAATAGCAATAGTCAGGTCACCTAGTGGCCAGTAAATGGCAAGTCACAGTCAGGTCACCAGGAGGCAGAGCAAAGATAAGCAACAAAGGCTGAAGAGAGTATGTTAATGGCCACCTGGTGGAGTGATGGTTAAGCGCTCAGCTGCTAACCGAAAGGTCAGCAGTTTGAACCCACCAGCCACTCCTCAGGAGAAAGATTTGGCAGTCAGCTTCCGTAAGATTTACAGCCTTGGAAACTGTATAGGGCAGTTCCATCCAGTCGTACAGGGTTGCTATGAGTCAGGATCTACTCCATGGCAATGGGTTTTTTTTTTTTTAGGTTTTTGAGAGAATAGGAATACTTGAAGGATCCCCAGTGATTCATTTGAGTAGAGACTCAGAGATAAGGAACTGTTTTAGTTTACATTGGTGTTTCTAGCCATGGATTATGTTGCAGTTTCCTTAGAAGCAAGTATTACACAACTAGTAGCAGACATGTAGAGAGCTCAGTGAACTAGAAAGCCCAACAATAGGCCCTATTTCTTTAAGAATTATATCTCTAACAAAGGGTGTTATACAAATACTAAAGGAAGAAAGCATGGATTAGTGAAGCGTATTGGAATAACTTGTTAACAGTTCATCATTTAAAAAATTCAGTTTCTTGCCACATCTTGCAATGGATAACAAGAAAATCATCATATGCCTTCATTCATTATTGCTTAATATTTATCAAGCAATTACTAAGTGCCAAGCATTGTTCAAGAAGCTCAGGAGAGATCAGTGAATAAAACACATAACATTCTGTCCTTGAGGAGTTTACATTCTAGTGGGGAGAAGCATTAATAAAGAAGAAGCAAAAATCTAAAATAGGGAAGGTATTAACAAATGCTTTGAAGAAAATAACTCAAGTAAGGAGGACCAGATATTGTGTATGTATGAGATGGCTAGGGGACATCCCTTGATAAGAAAATGTTTAAGATCTGAAAGAAGTGTGAAAGTGAGCCTTGGTGGATCTGGAGCAGAGCATTCCAGGCAGAGGGAACAGAAAGAAGACGACATGGGAGCATTCCTGGTTTGTTATATGAACAGCAATGAGGCCAGCTTACCTGGTGAGGGCTGAGACAAGGGTAGAGCAGTAAGAAATGGAGTTGGCAAGTTATGGCATGAAAAGAATTTAGAACTTGTAGAACTTGTAAGGATTTTGGATATTACTCTGAGTAGAATGTGTAAACACTGAAGAAGTTTTGTGACTGAGAAGGAACAGCCAGCATCTAATATTCAATTTTATTTCTTTCATGTTACGCAGAGTACCTACTCCACAGCCTTCAACCCTGCCTCCCATCAACACAGCTTTGTGTTAGTGTTGCTTAGAGAAATTAAAGGAGCTAGGGATCTGTCTTAGTCATCTAGTGCTGCTATAACAGAAATACCACAAGTGGATGGCTTTAACAAACACAAGTTTATTCTCTCACAGTCTAGTAGGCTAGAAGTCCATATTCAGGGCATCAGCTCCAGGGGAAGGCTTTCTTTTTCTGTCAGCTCTGGAGGAAGGTCTTTGTCATCAATCTTCCCCTGGACTAGGAGTTTCTCAGCCCAGAGACCTGGGGTCCAAAAGAAATGCTATCCTCCTGGCTCTTGCTTCTTGGTGGTATGAGGTCCCCATGTCTCTCTGCTCCCTTCTCTCTTTTATATCTCAAAAGAGATCGGCTTAAGACACAATCTAATCCTGTAGATCTCATCAACATAACTCTTGCTAATCCGTCTTATTAACAGCATAGTGATAGGATTTACAGCACATAGGAAAATCACACTGGATGACAAAATGGTGAAGAACCGCACAATACTGGGAATCATGGCCTAGCCAAGTTGACAAATATTTTGGGGGGACACAATTCCATCCATGACAGGATCTGTTCTTATTAGGATTAGTATGGCCCAGAGAAAAACCAAAAACCAAACCCGTTGCCGTCGAGTCGATTCTGACTCATAGTGACCCTATAGGAGAGAGTATAACTGCCCCATAGAGTTCCCAAGGAGTGCCTGGTGGATTCGAACTGCTGACCTTTTCTTTAGCAGCCATAGCACTTAACCATTATGCCACCAGAGTTTCCATGGCCCGGAGAAGGGAATGCAAAGATGGAAACAAAATAAAACGGGCTTCAGAATTGAGCTAGAATGTATTAGTGGAATGAACACTAAATGTGGTAGATAATCTGCAGAAACCTCTGAGAAGCTATTAGAATGCTACCGCTTGGCCAGTGGGCTTGAGTCATTTTATTAATAGTTAAAGCATAGGGTGTTCCCATGTGGCTGGAGAACTAGGGTGGGGTGAGGAAGTACATCCATAAGCATCCAGTAGATGTTTATGTGAGTTCTCATATGAAAGTGGACATATGGAGGAAATGTGCTTAAGTTAGGAAAGAAGGGAGTAGGTGTCAGGGAACGCATTCTCAGAGACAATGACATGGAAATGTTTTGGAAGACAAGCAGGGATTACTCTGTGGAAAAATAGTGCATTTATGCCATGGAAACAATGTGTACAAAAGCCCAGAGACATTAGAGAACATAAAGGATTTTGTAGGCTATGCTTTTTCCAAACAGCTAATCATAATTCCTGACTCTTATTTGTTTGATGGGGAAATTAAAATACAATTATATTACTATTAAAAAAAAAAAAAAACCCTTTTCTGTTGAGTCAATCCATGATATTCACGTAACAGAATACAGCAATGAGAATAAATGATCTACAGATACACATAACAGTATGAATGAATCTTAAAGACACAATGTTAAGTGAAAGAAAAAAGTACACTAAAGAGTAAGTACTCCATGATTCCATTTATATATCAAAAACAAGCAAAATTAATCTTCACAGAAGTCAAGATCACAGTTACCTTTGTTTTGTGGGGGATAGGTCTTCTTGGGTGCTGGCAATGCTCTTTTTCTTGGCCAGAGAGCTGATTAGACAAGGATACTCAGTTTGGGAAAATTCTTCAGAGGCATACAGTTAATAATTATATATATTTTTCTGTATTACATGATACTTAATAAAAAATATTTTAGAAAGTCTAAAAGTGATTTTCTTTATATTTTTCTACATTTTGCATATTTTTATACTTTTCTACATTTTTATAACCAGAAAAAATGTTATAACAAAATATTAAAAGCAAAGCTGGCATACTAATCTGGAAGACCAACAGATGGAATAGAATTCTTTACATTTTTGCTGCAATTTCTTATATTTTTCTCCTTACATTTTTCATTATAACCAAAGTATTGTTATCGCAATAACTCGGATTGGAGCCACCTGCTACAATAGCCAATTCTGAGACGGGGTGAAGTGAGCAGCAAGAATTTTATTATATATCGATATATAGGAGACAGAGGGGAATAGAATCCTCCAAAAAACCCACCTCCCCTACTGGAGATTGGCTGAAGGCTTTTATAGGGACAGAATTATGGGTCTTAGAAGTTTGTGTTAGTTCCCCCTTGGGGTAGTCACGTCCCAGATGAGTTAATCTTTTTTGGGGGGTTATCTGGCGACATCCTAGTTTTCTTGCCCCAAGATGGGTGCTTTGTTTGGTTTGTTATTCTTGGATCATTATCAGTTGTTTTCCACACTCCAAGGAGGAACATCGGTTAATCTTAAACCCTTTTGTAGAGACTGGGACTGGAGGGAGACACAAAATCATGAGACAATGTGGCTGTTAGCAATGGGGAGTAAATAATAGTGATCCACGCCTATGCAGCTTCTTCCAGTATAAGGTCTGAAGAGATTTGGGAAAGGAGGCATCAGTCTATAAGGGTTTTCCTGTTCCAGAAAAAAAAGTAATGGCTTTATTTGGAGGAGTCCCATTTTAAAGAAATGATTCATGAGAAGAATAGGGGTATGTATGGATAATTTTACTCTGTAACAATCAGAGTTATTCAAACTTATGGATACTGTAGCTGAGTTGTGATGGCATGAAAGGTTGTTTTACCTTGCTTTGTTTTCCACCCAAAGCAAGTCAATTTGCATTTTCTTTAAAGTATTAATCTATAGTGGTATGGTTGTAACAGACTGCATTTTCTAAAGATGGCCACACCGATACATGTCTAATCCCATGTGTTCTTCTTACAATGGAACCTTAACACCTCTCCATTGAGAGGTGAAGTCTATGGTCCCACCCTTGAGACTGGGTGGGCATTTATGCCTGCCTAGACCAGAGAATGTGGTGGCTCTCTTTCTCTTAGGACACCTGCTTTGGAAGCCAGTCACTATGTTGGAAGGAAATTCCAGCCACATGAAGAGGCCCCTGAAAGGTTTTGCAATGAACAATCCCAGCTAGGCCCGCAGCCAAAAGTCCTTATCAACTACCATATGAGTGACAGAGTTTTCAGATGATTCCATCGCCAGTCTTCAAGGCTTCCATCTGAGGTCCCAGACATCATGGAACAAAAACAACCCGTCTGCATTGTACCTTGCCTCAATTCTTGACTTACATCAATTGTGAAAGTCAATACATGATTGTGGTTGTTTTAAGTCATTAAGTTTTAGGATAATTTGTTAAGCAACTGGAGTCACCAGAACAATAGATTTGAATATTTAGAACTGGAACTAAGAAACCAAGGTGACTGTGATCACCATATTTACAAATCTTATACCACTTTTATTATATTTATATAGAACCTACACTATGGATATTCATTTTCTCATTTAAGGCAAATAATAAAGACAAGTCCCAAGTCTAGAGTCTATCTGGGTTTTAACCTCAACTTGCCATAAACTAGATATATGATTTTAGAACAATTAAGTAACCCCTGTATACTTATTTCCTCATCTACAAGAGGAAATAATAATGCAGCCTACCTCATGGGGCTGTGAATAGGATAAGGGAGTGTCATGGATTGAATTATGTCCCCCAAAAAATGTATGGATCAGTTTGTCTGGGCCGTGATTCCAGGTACTGTGTGATTTTCCCATGTGTTGTAAATCCTGCCTCTAGGCTGTTAATGAGGGAGGATGGGCGGCAGTTGTTAGTAAGGCAGGACTCAATCTACAAGATTGGATTGTGTCCTGAGACAATCTCTTGAGATGTAAAAGAGAGGAGTGAGCGGAGAGACAAGGGGACCTCAAACCACCAGGAAAGCAGTGTCAGGAGCAGAGCGCGTCCTTTGGACCCGGGTCCCTGCACAGAGAAGCTCCTAGTCCAGGGGAACATTGATGAGAAGGCTGACAGAGAGAGAGAGAGACTTCCCCTGAAGCTGATGCCCTGAATTTGGACTTTTAGCCTACTTTACTGTGAAGAAATAAACTTCTCTTTGTTAAACCATCCACTTGTGGTATTTCTTTTATAGCAGCACTAGATGACTAAGACAGGAAGATAAACGTGTAAAGCTCTTGTAACTTGTCTAGAACACAGGAAGCACTTAGCTGCTATTGTTATTTTATTCTTTTATTTCCTCAAGGATGCTGTGGAATTAAGTGTTAATATATTACCAGCTTTATAGGTAAGAAACTGAAGTTCACAGAGACCGACTGTTTTGCTCAAGGACATAACAGTTAATAGGTGGAAAAGCAAGGAATCAAGCCCGATTCTGCTGACTCCAGAGCCTATGATAAAATGTATATTCCTGGGTTTTACAACAGTTTTCTGAATGAGAATGTCTGAGGGTGGGTCCACTAACTTGCAATTTAAACAAGATTCTAGGAGATTCCTATGCACAGTAAAATATGAGAACCACTGTAACTCATCTATACAGAGAATATACGATTTCCACAGAAGAAAAAAATCCATTTCTTTTTCATTTTGAAAGCTTTACAGCAAGGAAAAAAATTATCTCAGCACCTTTCATATTCGTCATAAGTAAAAAAAATTCAGAGCCATGCAGATTTTGCCATGAGTCCCCCAAATATTTTAATAAATCCATGCCCTGTGAAAAACAACTGTTCCATTACTATAGGTGGCCCTTGGCTGACCATGTGAGAACAAGAAGATGAGCTTGCCCCCAGGTAGGTGACAGGATGCCCTGTTCCTTTTTGGCAAGGATAAATTGCTTTAAGTATTTGATTCTGTTTATCTGGCTGCCCACAGAGCTACAGAAACATTCTTACACCTGCTTTCCTGAGAAGAGCCGAATTCAGGCAACCCCAGTAGATTGCCCATTCTTACTAGGAGAAGTTATTGATGAGCTCCCCACAAGCTATATTAGGGGCACAAGTCAAAACACCTGTGGATTCTGACGAGTACGCCCAGACTTCAGTGTTTTCCCACTTCTCATTAAGAACCAGGCATCTGCTTGATATGTGCCATGGACCCCTTCATCTCATTTTCTCTGTGAACTCTAACTTCGACTCTATTGTGTATTCTATTTATGTTTGCTAGTGCAGTAATACGTGAACCATTATTGCATCAACGATGGAAGCAAAAGGGAGGGAGACAAAGAGGGAAGCACTCACTGAGAGATGTTTACTGTAACATCAATTCTACTCATTCCTCAAGAGTGCTCACCACAGACTAGAAGCTGCCTCTAAATGGCAGGGAAAAGTCTCCCCAGTTTTTCAAGACTGTGTGAGAACAATGGAAATGCGAGGAGGGAGAGGAAGGCACAGGAGAGTCTCAGCAATAGAGGCACAAAAAAACAACTTTTTTTTGGCCTAATACATTTTTACAAGAGTACCTTAGCATGGGATAAATATATGAGTTTGGTGGAGGTCCTAAAGTGCTTAGTTTTAAAATACAGATACAGTTGATTTCATTTTCACCAGAGATGGTTTTAGACAATACCTTGTCAAACTCCTTAAAAGTAACCTGGTACTGAAAGACCTTTTAAATATTCCACATGCTATTTAAATGCCTACTTTGCATGGCAGTTGAGTTCAATAAGTTTCACCATTCATTACAAAAAGGAATTGCAAAACAAAATATCAATGTATCTGAAATCCTCTGAGATATTGCGATATGCACATTCCCATTAATACAAATGATTCCTTTAGGGCCCATTATTTTAATAATCCCTTTCAAAGCTAATGCAAGATTGATTGCTTCATGTAAAAATGCAGAAGGCCTAGCTACTGGCTCAGTAACTTCTAACTATAGGCCCTTAAGACAATTATTCAAACGTTCTGAGTTTTCATTGTCTCATCTGTAATGTAAGGATGGTAATGGTAGCCTCCTCCATGAAGAGATGCTGGATAGACCATGGACTAGACCATGTTTTTCTTTATAAGCTACTCACATACTATGCACTGTATACCCATACAACTAGGCAAACAGTGGGCACTCAGTAAAAAAGACCAAAAAAAAAAAAAAAGTTGCCATTGAGTGGACTCCAACTCGTGGAAGCCTCGTGTGTGTCAGAGTAGAAATGTGATCCATAAGTTTTTCAGTGGCTGCTTTTTCAGAAGCAGATTGCCAAGCCTTTCTTCTGAGACATCTCTGGGTGGACTCAAACTTCCAGTCTTTTGTCAGCAGCCGAGCGCATTAAACATTTTGCACCACCCAGGGACTCTAGACACTCAGTACAGAGTTATAAATGAATGAATGCATGAGAAACTCTTGTCCAAAATACTTTTGATGTATACTCTATTACAATCAATTTATAGGAAAAGAAAAAAAAACTGAAGCTCCAAAAAGGTTAAACAATTTGCCTAGGACTGGAGCTAGAAGGTGGAAAAGCCAATAAGTAATCCTCAATCTCTGTCACTTATTTTTTTTTTTATCAGTCTATTACGCAGACTTCCAGCATGATGCAGTCAGTCTCCCGTCAAGAGAGCTCACAGAGAGCATTCTGTGCTTTGCCTGTGGCCACTATTTTTCCTGGCACTGTGACTTGTCTGTGCTTGCCCTATTTTCTAACCAAATTGTAGATTCCTTGAGGACAAGACTACATCTTGCTACTCTGTGTATCTGAATTCATAATTCCTGGTTTAATAAATATTTATGGGATTGAGAAATTTGGCTTTCTAAAGAGATTCCACGAATCCCTCTTAGTTTAATGTTAGCTCTATCTGTGGCAAGGAAAAGCTTCAAGGGTTTTCAGTGTTAAGATGATTATGCCTCTTTTACATCAAATTCAAAGTTCCTCCTATTCTCCTACATTCATCATAGAATTTAATGTTGTTTCTGTACAAATGCAACTTTTTTTCCTCCTTAGCCTACATTCTATTTGTCTCATAATTTTTATATAATTATTAGAAACTTTAAAATAATCTCTTAAAAGTTTATCATCTACTCAAGGTTTTATCTATATGTACTCTAATTTGTAAGAAATCTTTAAATGAGATCTGAATACATTTAGAATGAACCAGGCAAGAAACCTTAATTAAGATTATTTATTTTACAGAAGACTAGGAGACAAATCCTATTTTCTATGACTTTCTGACAACTGTTGGACATGTCAAATCTACTTTGTTTGACAGAAAGTTTGAACTGGACTCTTATGACTTCTGCACGTAGTATTTTAAATTTGATTTTATAGAGTCTTAAGTGGTTTCCTAAGTTATTTTTAATTCGTGTAAATTACCCGAGTGAGAGGTTCATTAACTTTCATTATGCTCTCTCAGGTGCTGACTGCATGGCAAAATGCCAAACTCCTGGAACCTGAGGGGTAGATAGAGCGATGAGGGGATGGCCAAAGTAGAGAGGCTAAAAACAAAGGCAAACCTCTACCAAGAGCTAAGCCCACTTACTCTTTTGCATTCAAGTGAACAAAACTGCACGCGACTCAACCAGCACTGTTGGCAATAATCAGAACCCAAGAAAGTGGGAACCAGAGGTGAGTTTCCCAAGATGCCTCTGTGTTTGGCCTATACTTTTGATTGGGCTTGGATTATTCTAATACTTCCTGATTTTACTCATCCAAATGTAGCAAAGAGGAAACAAGACGATTATACTGGGAGTGCTTAAGACATTTTGCAGTGTCAGAATGATTGAATATCTGCTTAGTTAAGAACTTTTACCTGTGCAGTTGCTGCTGTTAGGAATCCATTACTAATGAGTTCAGGCCCATACATCATAGCTAGAAAGCATGTGACAGTTTGAATACAAGCCAAGTCCTGGCATTTCAGGATTGTACTCTAATTTCTATAGAATTTCTCAGAGTATGCATGCTCTTTACAAGAAGGGGCAGCTGGCAAGTGAAGTCATAAGGACAAGGGGTTATAGGAAAAAATGCAAAACAAAAGGAGAATAATAAGAGCAAACATGCTTAGATCCAGAACTACCAGAATTTGAATCTCAGGTTAGTCACTTATATACTGCCCTTGTATGAGTAAATTTAATAACCGTGAGCCTCAGTTTTGTCATCTAAAATGGGTACAGTAAGATCTAGTTTACAGAGGTTTTTAGAAGAATTAAATTAGGAAATGTATATATAACGCCAAGCACAGAAGGAGCCTTCAGAATATAGCAATTGTTGCCTCTATATTTGTTGCAGACATAGCTAAACAGTGTTACTACTTATCAAACCCTTAGAATCCCTGGGCCAGAAGAATATACTAATAATGACTGTGAAATTGCAAGACTCAGTGGATTTTCTCAAGTTCTCTGTGTTAGAAAAGTAGAGAAGTATGTATCAATTTCAGTAAAAGGAAATATATACCCTTTACAAAATGATACTGATTAGCTTTGCCAGTAAAAAAATTCTCCAAGAGAAGGAAGATACAAATAGACAAGACGTTGTTGTTGCTGTGTGCCATCAAGTTGAGTTACTTCTGACTCACAGAGACCACATGTGACAGAGTAGAACTGCCCCGTAGAGTTTCCTAGGCTGCAATCTTTACAGGAACAGATCACCAGGTCTTTCTTCTGAGGAGCTGCTGATTAGAAGCACTCAGGATATATTCCTTCCATTTCTGTAGATCTTGCCAGATCCAATGTGTGTTAAGTCATGCACAATAAGCCTCTATAATCCTGCAAAAGGAGCCATTTTAGCAAACACAAGGAGCATGCTTTTCGTTTGTTTGTTTTTCCCTGCTGAATGACTTTATTTCCAGAGGCTTGCACCTGTAAGTATTTCGAAGATGTTTATTTCCCATGCCAGTGGCCAAAGATGTATTATTGTGGTCTAACAATGCAAATGTTCCCATATGAGGAAAGATTTCATGTGGTCTCGAAAGACAGCCTCTAAATTGGCTGTGGCAGCTTCTTTAATGTTTTCTTTCATTCATTTAAGAAATATTTATTAAGAGCCTTCTGTGAGCAGGCACTGTGGAAAATGATGGTGAACAAGATAGAAAGAGAGCCTGTCTTTCTGGGTTTTATACCGTCTTCACAGCTCACTCTCCTTTTATGTTAGCATACTATTTTTTCATGGCATCTTTGTCTAATTATTGAAGACATCTATATTCTCATACAAAATTTGAAATACATAGCATAGAGAGAAAACTTCCTGTATCAACTCATTCTCTGAAAAACAGCCACCTTCAACAATCTGGTGTGAGGTTGTCCACTTTTAAACTATGCATCTATTATTATTATTGCAAAATGGCATTATATTACACAATCTTTAATATTTAGCACAGTGACAAAATCATAGTAGTTACTCAATACATTCCTGTTTAATAAAGTTTGCAGGCTCTGAATTAACTTGAATTTAAAACAAAGAGGGTTGAGAACAAGACCCTAGGCTGTAGAAAAATTAAATAGCCCTTGTAGATTCATAAAAGAAAATTTCCTGCTCAGCTGCTAATTTTAACCTGATTATCCTCTTACCAAATGCTCACTGTTCCTCAAATCTTAAAAGATGACCTGGCCTTATCAGGCAGGGCTTCTTAAAGAAAATTTCCAGTGACATGAAAAGTCTTCCTACATGTTGCCAAGAAATGTTTGAATGGATTCTTTTTTGAAGAAGGGTAAAGAAAATCATTCGAGATTAATAGGAAGCTGGTTCCTTTCTGTTTCATTCAAAAAAATATGAAAGACAAGTTGGAATCGTTTTTTGAAAAAAACACCATTTTATATCAAACCACTTCAGGCAGTTTTCTATTCGCTCAATTCTGCTCTAGGCCTTTCCAGCATAGGGTTATAGAGGGCTGCCATTTTCAGTCTCTTCTATTTTTATAAAAATGAAGGTGGCTATATGTTAAAAAAAAAAAAAAGACAAAGACTGACGGACAAACTATGGCTATTCATAAGTTTATGAAAAATTTCTTGACAGTGAATAAATGGAGCCTGTCATTGTCAAAAAAAAAAAGAAAGAAAGAAAGCTACTTTTCCTCAGAAAATGGCTAAATAATTTTAAAAAGATTTCAAGCTAAGCATGGCTCTCAAATCCATTTCAACTCTATGGAATGCTGCAACATTCAGTTATCAATAGTCAAAAGTGATGCATTATTTTTCAAAATTTCTTGTTATTGCTGTTTTTAGAAGGTAATGCTAGTATGAAATCACTTCCTTTGAAAAAATACATTACAAATAGAAGTCTTCTTTTAATCCAATGTTAAAAAACTGTTCAATTATTATGTTCTGCCGTATTATGTTCTACCATATGTGGAATGTAAACAGCTAGTTGTATACTCCATCTTTATGGAACTATAGACTCATAAACACATCATAAATGGTCACAACTATCCCTCCTCTTTGAACAAGTGAAGAAAGAGAGGTCACCAGGAATGAGTACAACATCTCTAACGTTATAGTTCCTCTACTAGATGCTTTATATATTTTACCTCTTGAATTTGATAACCAACTTGAAATCGGAGTTATTAGCACCAGTCTGGGTCTTTGGATGGCACTGTTAAGCACTCTACTGCTACCTGAAAGGTTAGTGGTTTGAATCCACTGTGACCCTAATAGTTTGCAAAATGTTTTCTCTTTTTAAAAATGGGCAATTGAGAGCTTGATATAACTAACGTCGTAATGATACTCTAAGTAACCTGTAAGTTTTTTTTTTTTTCTTAATTACAGCAGCTGCATTAGTCTCTTTCCAAAGAGGTGTGGGGCCTTCTTGGCTGTTTCAGCCTTGGTTTCCCTCCTTTTCTTTGTTCTCTTGAGGGATGGCCTTCAGCCTACAAAATGGCAGCTAGGAAGGCTGCCTGGCGCTTTTGGTCTGCAGCTTTCTTTCTTGCTCCTTATCTCAGTCAGAGTAAGCTTGGCAGGCCAGTTCCACTAGCCGAGAGATTTTTATGTAAGTATTGTTTGCCTGTTACAAACGTAAAGATTAGAGTCCAGATGTCCAGCATACATATCTTTAGCTTAATAGTTTCTTGTAGTTGTTTTGTGATGTATACTCATCTGACCATCTGTGGGCTATGTGCTTGAAAACACTAGGTAATCCTTGCCAGAATGATATATAAGCTCTGATGTAAAAATTGCTTTTTGGGATGCCATAAAGACAGCCTGCGTTGCTGTTGAACTCCCCGTTGGTGTCACCTCCTAATAAACTTTCTCTCTCTTTCTGACTTTGAGTACATTTCATTGGCTCAACTGCTCCAGTGCATGGACTCCAATTGGGTAACAGCCACCTAGAGGCACCTTGAAAGACAGGCCTGGCAATCTGCTTCTGAAATGTCATAGCCTTGAAAACACTATGGAGCAATAGGGGTCACCATGAGTTGGAATTGAATTGATGGCAACTAACAACAAAACACCAGTCTATAATTACTTTTCCAACATCACCAGACAGATTAATGGCAGGACCAATAATTTGTTAGAGGCTTCTTTGTTAATATGGGAACCTTGCTCCTATACCAGACTGCTTTATACCCTTGCTCTATCAAAGGCTTATAGGAATATAGTGACAGCCTGAATAGAAAAGCCTTGGGGAATTACGCATCAAAGATAAGGGATTTATGATATGATATTATAAACATAATTGTGTCTATGGTATAGACTACCTTATTAGATATAAATTAGATATAATCCTTATTTATTACCATCTCTAGTGCCAAGAAAAAGCTTATGATCAAATAGTTCAATGTGGTTGAATATATGGCTTACTCAGCTTAAGCTGATAGCTATTTTTTTCTAATATTTTTAACGGTCTATTTTAATTAAACTAACCTAAAGCTTTAAGTATCAAGCTATTTATTATGTACAATAGTATATATAGCGTATTCACTACACCATACTTTAAGATAATCACTCATTCAGGTTCAAATCCAGGCTTTGCCACTTTCCTTGACTACTATCTTGACTCACATCTCTGTATCCTTGCTACTTGTGTCAAAGTTGTCATCCTAAAGAAGCAATTAATTTTTTAAACCAATATTTATGATGCATCCACCATAGGCTAAGCCAAACGCTGGGGACTGAGAGTACAACAGTGAACAATATCTGTCAGAGCCCTCCAGGAGCTTACAGTCTAGTACAGAACACAAACATATGCATGCAATTATAAAACCCTGGGATAAGTACTATGATAGAACTAAATACAGCATATTATGGAATGTTGAACTACATAAGAGGGTACCTAACTCAGAGGTGAGGGATATGGTAAGATTTCCGAAAGAAATGGTATGTAGTTTTAAACATACCTACTTATAGATCAATATCTCTCAATTTCCTATAAGGTAAGTACAAATGTTTAAGCAAAAACAAACAAATAAATATCTGATTGCATCCCATCTATCTAACATTATCTCCTACCATTCCCTTTTCTACATAGCTACTTGCTACAATTCTATTCACCTTTGCAAGCAGGCCATGTTCTATGTTCACCTCATGTCTTTATCCATAACCTGGCCTTACTCCCTAAGTAGTCTCCCTTGCTCATCAGGATACATTTACTTATCCTTTGAAACACAAATTGAATGTTTCATATTCAGTTTCACATCTCTTAACCTCTTTCTATGCCAAGATGTGTATTCATTCCCATGTGATATAGAAGTACTCAGTGTACATCTCTACTACGGTGCTTCTTGCATTGCAGTGTAAGAACTGACTTTGAACTTCTTGAGTATCTTATTCATCTTTGAATTTTCAGCTTCCTCCCACATTATTTCATCTATACTAGAAACTAAATAAACATTCCTTGAATTTGAAGTATTTGACATCATCCTTGAAGAGATACTATATTTACAAAGTTGTACTACACTAATTAATATGCACAAGAGTTTGAAATAAAGCACTATTGAAAATCAGTTTAGGGGCCCAAGGAAGCCTTCAAAAAAATAAATAAATAAATACCAGTATCTTTTTGAATGTGACATGGAAGGGTGCAAATGGAAATATATCACTCGACTTCCTATAAATGACAGTGTTACACAGAATTGTCAGTAAGACAAATGAGAGTCAATGAGAAAAGCAAGCAGTATACTTTGTAGAAATATACAAGATTGTATCATGCAAATGGGAACTGATTGAAATGCAGGTAATTTTTCAGAACCCCAAATTCAGTAATGATATTTTGAAAATACACAACATAGCTTAGATTTATATTAATTTCTATGTCACTCTTGCTTCATCACTTTTGTTAGTGCTGACTGGATATTGAAAGTAATGTTACTTAATTTCTTAGTTGGAGAAAGAAAAGATAGAAGATTTGTGAATTTTGGTTTTTTATAGCAGGCTTTTTGCTTGCCTACTGAAAAAACTACTAAGATATTCTACATCCACTGTTATGCAAAGAATTCACTATAAGCATTTTGATGATTAATGTAAATTGATAAATTTGTGTTCTTTTATGCTAAAATTTAACATGGCTGGTAGATTTTCTAAGTGAAATATACAAGATAAAAGTATTTTCATCAAATATTATGAATAGAAGGTTTATGATCTGCCCTGGTAATGTTTCTTAGCTAATAGAAATGATTTTCAGTTCTGAACAATGGTATACTACACTTGGGACAATACCCAGGTAGACTTCACAGATAGCATTAAGATTAAAAAGACCAAGTGAGAAATTTTGATTCTAAATAAATTCAAGCAATATTTTTCAAAATATCTGGTATCACAGTTTTGTCTTTAGGTAGAAAATAAGTTGAAAGAAATAACCTGTCAAATTTTTTAATTTGCATGAAAGTTATAAAAGATATACTATTTTAGAATGTAACCACCAGATAACAGAATCCTGACCTACATTAGAGAGAAACCATTGTAACTATAGCTGCCTAAATGCTGTACTTCTAAACATAAAGTGAATTAGAAAATCAAATAAACTAGAGGGTAGTAAGTAGAGAAGATCCAGATAATTTAGCAAAGAAGTTTTAGAGTATTATATCTTTCCGATGATTGACTCCATTTTCCTTTTCACTTTTTGTGCATAATTAAAAATAGATACACATTTCATTTGTTAGATTTAAATAGGACTTTTTCCCCAAGGTTTGCTAATTACATGAAACCTTAAACAGATTTTACCCGTGCTTTAATTACTCGGTATGCAAGATGGGGCTAAGAATATATTTCAGACATCCCTATTTCCAGGTTGTTTAGAATTCAGAAATGCTGAAGATATTCCCCTGTAGAATTCAGTGAAAAAATACAAGTTAAAAATAAGTAATTGGATTGAGATTATAAATACATAGATTTAAAAGGACATGGCTGCAGGAGAATCTTAAAATATTTATAAATTCTACCAAATCTTCTTATATTATATTCAGAAGCAAATATTTAAAAGCAAGGGGATAGTCACACAGGAAGGAATATATCCTTGTGCAAATTTTAAAATTAGCATCCATTTGGGCAATCAGGTTAAAGTCAATCATTCTACAGAAATATGCCTAAGAAGTAAAGGGCATTGTTTGCTGCATTAAGACTGCCTACCACCCAGAAAATGTCTGCACAGACTCCGGCTCCTCTGAATTCATGGTTAAAAGATGGGGCCCTGTAGCCAGGATACCAGATAATATTCAGGTTTTGCAACTTTACTAGTTTGGGCCAGTTATTTTCTGAGCCATAGTTTTTATCATCTGTAGACTGGGAGAAATTATAGTAACTACTTTATAGGGTTGATTTGAAGACTGAGTTATTCAGTGTTAACTGCTTAGAATAATGCCTCTCTTATCATAAGCTCTAAAGAAATATTAGCTATCACTTATATTTTGTTTTGCAGATTACTGTTCACATTCTCACAGGTCTTGATTTAAAAAACAAAACAAAACAGTTTATATAGTCATAGACACATTTGGTATTGCTAAGTTGAAAATATCTCAGTAAACAACACATTTTTGGGGTTGGGTGGGAGCTTTCTTCATAGGAAGTCTAAAAGCTCTTACTCCATAGAAGATAAATACAAAAGATCCCTAAAAGATATTCATGGAGACAAATGGTTCTAAATAACTCCAGGACTACCCATATAAAGGATGGAGAAAGAGAAGGCAAAGTCAAACCCGGGAAAATCTTTATGAAAAAAAAGCCTGACCTGTCAGCTTGGACCTCTACCAACCATACTTAGCTAGAATCAGGGAGACGTTGCTCGAGAAGATTAACACTATCCCAATCCTCTTCAATCCTTATAATAAAAATGAGATCATCTGAGGCCTGCATGTGTGAAATGAGTTAATACAAGTAAAATGCTTGACTCTTAGTAAGTGTTCAGTAAATACTGGCTGATAATTTTTTTGTGTTCAGAGTATAGACTATGGAGTCTGATGAGCCTCAGTTTGACTCCTGAATCCATACATAATAAACTAAGAGCTAATATTTATTGTGCACTTACTAAGAATCAGGCATTTTACTTGGATTTACTCATTGAATCTTAATAACAACTGTATGAAGCAGATATGATTGCTAGCATTGGAGATGAAGAAATGAAGCCCAGAGACATTAAGTAACTCTCCCAAAGCACCCAACTGGTAGGAAGTGGAGCCGGGGTTTACACCCAAGCAGCCTGACTGGAGCCCACATTCTCTCTAGTGGTACAACGTTAGACACATTTCTTAAACTCTTGGAATATCTGTTTTCTTCTCTGTCCATACAAGGTTGTTGTACAGATATATTAGACAATGTTCTTTAATACATTTAGCATGCTTAACAAATTGTGTTATTATTATTCCTTATGAAGGATTTATCTCACTGTGATTGGGTAGTAGAATTCTAAGGCTTTCTGACTCTCTGGTCCCAACTGAGAATAAGGTCCAGGTGCTGTGTACTCAAGACTCCCCAAGCCTCTCACGGGATTCAAGTGTTACTCATCCTCGTAAGAAGCAGAGAACAAGCCTTTTCTCAGAATCACCAGTTTCTAACTGTATTTCCCTACTGCTAGTCTTCTTTCTCCAGTCCAGTGAAGCTTTATATTGGGAGGAGACAAAGACACTTGCAGTAGCTTCTAATCTTCCAAATTTGTCCTCTACATGTAAATCTTAGATTTTATATCTCGAAGTCAAGCAGCTGACTTCTTTATTCTTGTTCTGTTGTAAGAGGCTTACTCTTAATCAAGGAATCATCAGGGCCGGCCTTAGTAGAGGCTAATGGAATAAAAGGAATAGTGTCGTTGTTGTTATTAGTTGCCAGCAAGTCGACTTTGACTCACGGTGACCCCATGTGTGCAGAACTGAACTGCTCCATAGGATTTTTAAGGCTGTGACCTTTCGAAAGTAGATCACCAGGCCTGCCTTTTGAGGTGGCCCTGGGTGGGTTAGAACCACTGACCTTTTGGCTAGTAGTCCAGTACTTAACCATTTGTGCCACCCAAGGACTCCTCAAGGAATCTGAGTGTGTATAAAAAAAAAAAAATGTTATTTTACTAAAAAAAGAGATCAGATTATCATTATCAAATATTTATTTGATATTTTAATTATCATATATCTAATTTAAGGGGTTATCAGATATTTTATTACTATATTTTTATTATCAACTATTGTACTTTCTGCTTAACACTGAACATGTCTAAAGTAGTAAGTGTCATGATGGGAATAAGAAAAGCAGTAAAGACATGCTGTTTGAGCATATGGAGAATTCTCAGTCTGGTGGCAGGAGAAGGTACAAACAACTTGATTAAAAGAGTACTGGGTATATAACAGTAGAAATAATGGAAATGCAAAAAGAAGCAATTAAACTTTTGACAAAAAAACTCACAGGAAAGTGTAATGGTTTTTGGATGTTTAAGAAATGAAATACACACATAACACAGCAAACAAAGAACAGGAACCACCTGATTGCTCTCAGGAAGAGCCAGACTAACTGACAATGAGAAAGGCACTGGCAAAGGGCCTCCAGTGTTTGTGAAAGCACCAGAAGCCCGCTCTGAGGTTTGTTAACGCAACAGTCCTGACAGGAGCAGAAACGTGTTTAACTCCATACCTCTGTTGTTTGTCAGGTGAACCATGATGGAAAAATACAAGCAAGTTACTGGCTAGTCACTATGATCCAGCCTGTGACTTTCTCTGGAATCAGAAGTTAAACATTAACAGAAAAACAAAACAAAACAAAACACTCTGCATTTCAGATTTCACTGGATTTTCTAAATGCAGCAATGTATAGTGAACCTACTTTACTTTACATTAAGTTTGAAACTTCAGACATTTCTTTGGCCACAAAATAGTCCTACATTTTATATCACTTTCTACACACCGAAACATTTTATGTACTTAACATATAACAGAGAAACCTAATTAGATGGAGCTTCAGTGAGATATTGCTGTGTAAAGCAGGCTTCAACACATTAAAAACATAAAGCAATGCGTACTGTAGCCTTTCAATATTTTATTGCACTCTGGAAAAACCAAAATATTGTGACCCAAGAGTTCTATAACTACTCAGTCAAGGTGTTGTAGGAATGAATGTATTCAATGAATAAATGAACAAAGAAGTAAATGTCTACTTTCATTAGTATATTTAATATTGCTTTAAAAATTCTAGTCAATGCACTGTGACAAGAAAAATATAAAAGGCTATTAGAGCAGAGAGAAGTTTCTCTGATGATCAGCCCCCAAAATCAACTTTTCACATGTTTCTAAAATGAGGTTTTTTTTTTTCCAGGTTGGATAAGTAGGTAAATAGGAATATCATTCACCAAGCTCTAGGACATGGGGGGATAAAAATGTTCTGTGTAAGTGCAATCAGTAGTAAGTAACTAATGCTATAAATTTAGTTGTGAGCTTATTCCATGTGTGAAATTTGTGCATGTATAGAAAGCATTTAGGAACATGGATTTGGAACTCAGAAACCTTGGTGTATTGGTTTCCTAGGACTGCTGTAACAAAATGCCACCTACCAAATTAGGTGGCTTATAAGAACAGAAATTTATTCTCACAGTTCTAGAAGATGGGAATCTAAGATTAGAGTGTTGGCTGTGTTGATTCCTTCTGAGGGAGAATCTGTTCCATACCTCTCTCCTAGCTTCTGGTAGCTCCAGGCATTCCTTGGCTTGCAACTGCAGTGTCATATGACATCCTTTCCCTGTCTCCCTGTTTTTTTCTCTTCTCTTTTTATAAGGACACCAGTTATATAGGATTAGGAGTCACCCTACTCCAGTGTGATCTCTTGTTAACCTAACTGATAACATCTTCAAAGAACCTAATTCCAAAAAAGAACATGTTCATGGATTCAGGGGTAAGCACTTCAACATATATTTTGGGGGAGACAATTAAATCCATAACACTTGGGTTTTTCTTCATCCTCTTCTTAATATATCCATCTAGTTGGATTCTAGCCAGGATTCAATTCACTTTTGAGAAACAGAACCCTAAGGTACTAGAGTCCAACATGTATGACTCCATTTATCTCTTCAAAACTTTATTGCCCTATGGAGAAACCATTAAGTCTGGTCTTCTTACTAGAATTTGAGTTCTGCACCCTGCTTTTCTCCTGCTCATCAGTGGCTCTGTGTTGTGTTCCCTGTCAGGGCAGTCGTTGGTGGTAGCCAGGCACCATCTAGTTCTGTTCTCAGGCTGATGGCTTCTCTGGTTTATGTGGCCCTTTCTGTCTCTTGGGTTAATACTTTCCTTGTGTCTTTGGTGTTCTTCATTCTCCTTTACTCCAGGTGCGTTGGGACCAATTGATACATCTTAGATGGCCACTTGCTAGCTTTTAACACCCCAGATGCCACTCACCAAAGTGGGATGTAGAACATTTTCTTAATAAACTTCGTTATGCTGATTGATCTAGATGTCCCCTGAAAGCATAGTCCCCAGACTCCTGCCCTTTCTACTCTGTCCCTAGAAGTGTTTGGTTGTATTCAGGAAACTTCTTAGCTTTTGGTTTAATCCAGTTGTGCTGAATTCTACTGTAGTGTGTGTTGTCCTTTCCTTCACCTAAGATAATTCTTGACTACTATCTAGTTAGTAAATTCTCCTCTCTCTCCCTCCCCGCCCAAGTAACCATCAAAGAATGTTTTCTTCTGTGTTTAAAGCTTTTCTTGAGTTCTTATAATAGTAGTCTTATACAATATTTGCTCTTTTGTGGCTGACTAATTCACTCAGCATAATGCCTTCCAGATTCCTCCATGTTATGTTTCACGGACTCATTGTTGTTCTTTATGATCGTGTAGTATTCCATTGTGTGAATATACCATAATTTAACTATTTGTTTGTTGAGGGGCACTTAAGTTGTTTCCATCTTTTTGCTATTGTGAACAGAGCTGCAATGAACATGGGTGCGCATATATCCATTTGTGTGACGGCTCTTATTTCCCTAAGATATATTCCAAGGAGTGGGACTGCTGGATCGTATGGTACTTCTATTTCTAGCTTTTTAAGGAGGTGCCAAGTCGATTTCCAAAATGGTTGTACCATTTTACATTCCCACCAACAGTGTATAAGTGTTCCAGTCTCTCCAAATCCTCTCGAACATTTATTATTTGGTGTTTTTTGGATTAATGCTAGCCTTGTTGGGGTGAGATGGTATCTCATTATAGTTTTGATTGCATTTCTCTAATGGCGAATGATTGTGAGCATTTCCTCATGTGTCTGTTAGCCGCCTGAATATCTTCTTTGGTGAAGTGCCTGTTCATATCCTTCACCCATTTTTAAATTGGGTTATCTGTCTTGCTGTTGTTGAGGTTTTGCAGTATCCTGTAGATTTTAGAGATTAGATGCTGATCAGATTTGTCTTAGCCAAAAATTTTTTCCCAGTCTGTAGGTTATCTTTTTACTCTTTTGGTGAAGTCTTTTGATGAGTTTAAGCATTTGATTTTTAGGAGTTCCCAGTAATCTAGTTTCTCTTCTGGTGTTTTGCATTGTTACTTATGGTTTATATTCTGTTTATGCCATGTATAGGGCTCCTAGCGTTGTCCTTATTTTTTATTGCATAATATTTATCATTTTTGATTTTATATTTAGGTCTTTGATCCATTTTGAGTTAGTTTTTGTGCATAGTTTGAGGTATGGGTCTTATTTCAATTTTTTTCAGATGGTTATCCAGTTATGCCAGCAGCATTTGTTAAAGACTGTTTTTTCCCCAATTAACGGACTTTGGGCCTTTGTCAAATATCAGCTGCTCATAGGTGGATGAATTTATGTCTGGATTCTCAGTTCTGTTCCATTGGTCTATGTTTCTGTTGTTGTACCAGTACCAGGCTGTTTTGACTACCGTGGCGGTATAATAGGATCTAAAATCAGGTAGTGTGAGGCCTCTCACTTTGTTCTTCTTCTTGAGTAATGCTTTACTTATCTGGGGCCTCTTCACTTTCCATATGAAGTTGGTGATTTGTTTCTCCATCTCATTTAAAATATGCCATTTGAATTTGGATTGAGATTGCATTGTATCTGTAGATCAATTTGGGTAGAACTGACATTTTCACCGTGTTCAGTCTTCCTATCCATGAGCAAGGTATGTTTTTCCACTTAAACAGGACTCTTTTGGTTTCTTGCAGTAATGTCTTGTAGTTTTCAATGTATAGGTCTTTTACATCTCTGGCTAAAAGGAAATTCTTGATGAATTCAATATTTTCTTTTGTTTATCATGACGTTGCTTATTAATCTAGTTGTGAGAATTTTTGTTTACTTTATTTTGAGGTATAATCCATACTGATGGCTGCAGCCTTTGATCTTCATCAATAAGTGCTTCAAGACTTCTTTGCTTTCAGCAGCCAAGCTTTTGTCATCTGCATATCACAGACTGTTAATGAGTCTTCCTCCAATTCTGATGTTGTGTTCTTCTTCATATAGTCCAGCGTCTCAGGTTAATTGCTCAGCATACACGTTGAATAAGTATGGTGAAAGGATAAAACCCTGATGCACACCTTTCCTGACTTTAAACCACACAGTATCCCATTGTTCTGAATGAATGACATCCTCTGTCTATGTATGGGTTCCTCATGAGCAAAATTAAGTATTCTGGAATTCCCATTCCTCTCAATGTTATCTATAATTTTTTATGATCCTTATAGTTGAATGCCTTTTCATAGTCAATAAAACACAGGTAAATATCTTTCTGATAGTCTCTGCTTTCAGCCAAGATCTATCTGACATCAGCAATAATAGCCCTCATTCCATGTCCTCTTTTGAATCTGGCTTGAACTTCTGGCAGTTCCCTGTCAATGTACTGCTTCTACCATTTTTGAAATCTCTTCAGCAACATTTTACTTGCATATGATATTAATGCTATTCTTCAATAATTTTTGCATTCTCTTGAATCACCTTTCTTTGGAATAGGCACAAATATGGATCTCTTACAGCTGGTTGTCCAGGTAACTGTCTTCCAAATTTCTTGGCATAGATGAATGAGCACTTCCAGTGTTACATCTGTTTGTTGAAACACCTTAATTGGTATTCCGTCAATGCCTGGAGGCTTTTTTTTCATCAATGCCTTCAATGAAGCTTGGACTTCTTCCTTTAGTACCATCGGTTCTTGAGCGTATGCTACCTCCTAAAATGGTTGAATGTGGACGAATTCTTTTGGGTACGGTGATTCTGTGTATTCCCTCCATCTTCTTTTGATGATTCCTATGTTGTTCAATATTTTATCTGTAGAATCTTTCAATATTGCAGCTCGAGGCCTGAATTTTCTCTTCTGTTCTCTCAGCTTAAGAAATGCCAAGTGTGTGTTCTTCCCTTTTGGTTTTCTAACTTCAGGTCTTGCACACTTCGTTATAATACTTTACTCTGTCTTCTCAAGCTATACTTTGAAATCTTCTGTTCAACTCTTTTACTTCATCATTTTTTCCATTCTCTGTAGGTAATCTATATTCAAGAACAAGTTTCAGAATCTCTTCTGACCTCCATTTTGATCCTTTCTTTCTTCCCTGTCTTTTTATTGACCTTTTGTTTTCTTCATGTATGATGTCCTTGGTGTCATTCCACAACTTGTCTGGTCTTCTATCATTAGTGTTCAACGCATCAATTCTGTTCTTGAAATGGTCTCTAAATTCAGGTGAGATATACTCAAGTATATACTTTGGCTCTCATGGACTTGTGATTTTCTTCAGCTTCAACTTAAACTTGAATATGAGTAATTGATGGTCTGTTCCACAGTAGGCCCCTAGCCTTATTCTAACTGATAATAATGAGCTTCTCCATTGTCTCTTTTCACAGATGTAGTCAATTTTATTCCAGTGTATTCCATCTGGTGAGGTCCACGTGCGTAGTTGCCATTTATGTTGTTGAAGAAAGGTATTTGCAATGAAGACGTCATTGGTCTTGCAAAATTCTATCATGAGATCTCCAGCATCATTTCTATCACCACAGCCATATTCTTCAACTAAGGATCCTTCTTCTTTGTTTCCAACTTTCACATTCCAATCACCAGTAATTATCAATGCATCTTGATTGCATGTTTGATAATTTCAGACTGCAGAAGTTGGTAAAAATCTT
The DNA here is from genome assembly GCF_000243295.1 of Trichechus manatus latirostris. NCBI lineage: Eukaryota > Metazoa > Chordata > Mammalia > Sirenia > Trichechidae > Trichechus > Trichechus manatus. The sequence continues at coordinate 3,405,494 of NW_004444080.1, read as the reverse complement.
CAGTTTCTTCATCTTTGACCTTAGTGGTTGGTGTGTAAATTTTAATAATAGTCATATGAACTGGCCTTCCTTGTAGGTGTATGGATATTATCCTATCACTGATAGCGTTGCACTTCAGGATAGATCTTGAATTGTTCTCTTTGACTATTTATCTTCAATTTGTCCCTCCTGATATAGTAGACCATATGATTATCTGATTCAAAATGGCCAATAGCAGTCCATTTCAGCTCACTAATGCCTAGGGTATCTATCTTTAAGCGTTACATTTTCATTTTTGACAACTTCCTATTTTCCTAGACTCATACTTCATACACTCCATGTTCCAATTATTAATGGAAGTTTGCAGCTATTTCGTCTCATTTTGAAACATGCCACATCAGCACATGAAGGTCCCGAAAGCTTCACTCTGTTCATGTCATTAAGATCAACTCTACTTTGAGGAGCCAGCTTTTCCCCAGTCATATTTTGTGTGTCTTCATCCTGAGTGATTCATCTTCCTGTGCTATATCAAACAATGTTTTGCTACTATTCCAAGGTTTTTACTGGCCAGTATTTTTAGTAGTCAAGCACCAGTTCCTTCTTCTTATTCAGTCTTAGTCTGGAAGCTCCCCTGAAACCTATCCACCATGGGTGACCCTGTTGGTATTTGAAATACTGGTGGCATAGCTTCCAGCATCACAGAAGCACACAAGCCACCACAGTATGACAAACTGACAGACAAGTGGTGGATCTGGAGCTATTGAATGTATTAAATAGAGAATAGGTTAAAAGTAGAACAGCAAGACAAGTATTGGAGAAAGAAAATTCAGAAAACTCTTCTAAGGCATTTTGCATTTAAGAGGAGCAGAGAAATGGAGTGGTAGAGGAAGATGTGGAGTGAAGAGACCTTTATAAATGTATTTCAAGATTTATCATTAGGTAATTAAAAATATTAAACTTTCAAATCTAAAATTCCATTGTTTTACAATGCATCACAAGGAAATTCTAAAGGACAAGTTTAAATTCTCCTATCTGGTTGTGTTTGCTCTCTGATGATAAGACTTTGCAAATAAAATTAAGGCAAATTCACATAGTCGACATGTGACCTGAACCAAAACAAACAAACAAACAAACAAACTCATTGCTGTCGAGTCGATTACAACTCATAGTAACCCTATAGGACTGAGTGGAACTGCTGCATAGGGTTTCCAAGGCTGTAATCTTTACATGAGCTGGCTGCCACATTGTTTTCCTGTGAAGCGGCTGGAGGGTTCAAACTGATTACCTTTTGGTTAGCAGCCTAGCACTTAACCACTGCACCACCAGGGCTCCTGACATGTAACAGTAAACAGAAAATACTTCATATGTAAGTAAGTCCAGTAACTAAGGTTTAGTCTATACATTATCAACAAATGTGCTTCCTTCTTTTGAAACTAAAAATTGGAAATTTTGTTTGCTTATTTAATTGAATGTGCTAAACATTTGGCTTTATATTTCTATTAATATTTGAACATTGTTAATAAGAATTGATTAATACAACCTAAATATTTAATTTTTGCATGACTCAATGCCTATGCCTATAATATGAGGTATATGTATTAGTCTACTTACCATATTTAACCATGTGTGGTAGGCAGAATAATGGCTTCCCAAAAGAGATCTACATCCTAATCATTAGAAACCGTGAATATGTTAAATCACATGGACAAAAGGGACTTTGGAGATGTAATTAAGTTAAGGATCTTGAGATGGAGAGATCATCCACATGGGCCCTGTGTAATCATCAGTTACCAGTTGCCCTTGAGTCAACTCCAACTCATGGCGACCCTATGTGTATCAGAGTAGAACTATGCTCCATAGGGTTTTCAGTGACTGATTTTTCAGAAATAGATCACCAGGTAGACCTTTCTTTAGAGGCATCTCTGGGTGAACTCGAAGTTCACCCAGTTTTGATTAGTAGCAACGCACTTTAGCCTTTTGCACCACCCAGGGACTCAAATGTAATCACAAAGGGCCTGGTAACTGGAAAAAGGAGGCAGGAGAGTCAGAATCAGAGAAGGAGATGTGATGAACCAAATTAGCTTTTAGAAGCTGGAAAAGGCAAGGACCATACTCTCTTCTAGAGCCTCCAGAAGAAATGTAGCCTTAATACCTTGATTTTTAGTCCTGTAAGCCCCATTTTGGACTTCTGAACTACAGAACTGTAAGATCATGCATTAGTATTGTTTTAAGCCACTAAGTTGGTGGAAATTTATTACAGCATAACTCAGAAACCAACACACTGTGGTTTAGGGTTATTTCTATATCTGGCTCTTTCAAGAAACTGTGAACTCATTGAAGACAAGCTCTGGTCTTGGTCATCTCTTTCTCTCTTATATGTCTCCATAATGTCTTGCCTGTAACAACAACAATTAAAAAAAAAAAAGTTGCCATTGAGTAGATTTGCATTCATGGGAACCCCGTGTGTATTAGAGTAGAACTGCACTCCACAGGGTTTTTGATGACTGTGATCTTTTGGAATGGATATCCAGGCCTTTCTTTCCAGGTGCCTCTGGTTGGATTCAAACTAAGTGCTTAACCATTTGTGCCACCCATGGACTGCCTGTCCTATAAAAAATTTAAAAAAAAAAATGCTGCCGTTGAGTCCATTCGAACTCAAAGTGACCCTATAGGACAGAATAGAACTGCCCCATTAAGGCTTCCAAGGAGCGGCTGGTGGTTCAAACCGCTGACTTTTTGGTTTGCAGCTGAGCTCTTAACCACTGTACCACCAGGCCCTTTCCTAAAGCAGTTACTTAATAAATAATTGTTAAATTTATTTGGCAAAAAATAATATTTAAACATTTATTAAAAACTTAGTAGCAGTTGCAAAACTGTCTATGCAGAGGGAATTCCTAAAGGGAAGAATGATAAAACATGGTACTTATTTTCAGTGGTCCTTCAAAGAATAAATGAATTTATCATAAATGAAAGACATCTTGGGTAATTATGAATTATATCACCTTTTTCTGCTGAGGAGAATGTTACTGTAACTCCTGAACATTAGAAGAAATGCAGTATTTGATTTCCACAATTTTTTAATACAACTGTTTTCCAGGACTTATATATTTTTAATCATGAGAGAAGTAACAAAGTAATTCACTATTTCTTTAAAAACTCAGCAACAGTGATTGTGATTTGCAAAATATGATGTTCATTGCTTTTATTTTTATTTTTGGTATCATGTCCAAAGAAAGAAGAGTAATAAAAATTTATCTTTTAAAAAAAAAAAATGGTGTTTTCAGGAAACAAATTTCCATGCACACACACACACACACAAATATGTGACTATTTTCATAAACAAGGCCGTAATCCATTTCAATTCTTCATTACAATATCATCAATGCGGTAGATGATATTCCAATTTAGGAGTAGTAGTAAACATGATTGAGATTTTAACTCTTGATTTAACCCTAAAACACACTAACCTATCCTCTCAGCCCACATAACTAAGTATTGTGTTACCAAGTCATAAATAACATAAATAGGCCAAAATAAAACTGTCTGGATGATTATTTTATAATTAACAAAGGATGTAAATCTATTGAACTGCTTTCTTTTTGTGATGCCTTTCAACATATGACTCTATTAAAAATGTTTTTGGCTTAGTGATGCATTTTTCATCATACTAAACTTAAAACATATTAAAGATATCATTTGATCTTTTTCAGAACTCTGTGATACACCCAATATTGTAAAATTTAATTTATGTTTGGTTTACTCATGTGTCTTCCTTCTTTGCTACAGGTCTATTCAGTACAGGGCTCAGTATCTTGTTGTTAGCTACCTTCAAGTCGGCCCCCCGACTGATGGCAACACAGTCCTGTGCCACCCCAATCACCCTTAACAGAAGCTCAGTCTCCCGAAACAGTGATTTTCTCTTTCCCCCTCCTTCCTGCTCCTGGTAGCTACTAATAAACTTTGATGTCTCTACATTTTCCAATTCTAAGTGTTTGATATAAGTGGGATCAGGCAGTAATTGTCCTTTTGTGACTGACTTATTTTATCAGCATGAGGTTTTCAAGGTTCATCCATGTTGTAACGCCTATTAGGACCTCATTTCTTTCATAGCAGAGTAATGTTCATCATATGTAGGTATCATATTTTGTTTATCCATCCATCTGTTGATGGACATTTAGGTTGTTTTTATCTTTTGGCTGTTGTGAAGAGTGCTGTAATGAACACTGGATACATGTATCTGTGTTCCTGCTTTCAAATCTTTTTTAGTTAGAAAGATTCCTGAGTATGAATCAAAGTTACTAGGTGCATAATTAGCTAAATCAATTCGGTCTTTAAGACTCAGTTTCCCACATACACAACGAAGATGATAATACCAGTTCCCTGTACCTCTCAGAGCTGCTGAAAGACTCAAATGAGGCAATCAATACAAGTGAAAGCTCTTTGAAAATTACAAAGTGGTGTTATTAATAGCTGTGCTAATACTCATAATAATTTTAATAGCACGGATAAATCTGGCATTAATTCATAACAATGGACCTTTTTACTCAGGACATTACAATGATCTATTTTCAGGATAGAAAGTTCCCAATGATTTGGCAAGTATATAGAAATGGACTTTTGAAAGGATGCCAAAGCTGGAAGATCCTCAACTCCGTGCGGTTGCCAGCTAGAGGATGTGAAACCACTCTACCCTGCAAAGATGATTATTACTTTATTTTAACGTTCATCAATTTTTCCATTTTTGAAATTTTGCCAGATTATTTTCTAGGAAGGATTTTGAGCTATTTCTACTAAAAGATGGAGGTTATCGTGTTCTTAGCACTATCAAATGATCATTATCATTATTTCTAGGCTCTCTAAGAGTAGAGTCAAGCTTTAAAAAATCAGCAAGCATTTTAAGATAAAATTCTCATTGTTTCAATGGGGCATGTCTTCATTTGCCTCAGATAACAGAATATCTTTTTATTGGTGCCTTTAACAAGTTAAATCTTTTACTTGTTTGAAAATACCTTTTTATATTCAAATACTAAGAGAATTACAGAGTGTAAACATTTTTTCAAATTTTATAAAGCTGAACTAGATATCATTTAAAAAATATTAATTCCAGCTGATTAAATGAAGAACATTAAAAAAATTCAATATCCAAATATTTTCTGTATCCTGATAGCATAGTGGCCCAATTTTAAAATAGTGATATTCACCTACATTTATTGCCACTTAAAAATTAACTTGACTTTCTTTCTATGCAGCTTTATACTCTCACACATTATTTCTGTGAGGTCACTAGCAACCAGTATTGTGTATACAGAACACACACAAATGTACCATTTAAGTGAACATAGTTAATATAATTTTGGAGTTCTTGAAATTATTGTTAATGTTTATTTACTTTTTACTTGAAATTTCGTAGGCCAAATGAGTAATGAAATCAAAATAAAAAAAGTATTTTCATCAAGTACATAGTGATGAATTATGCAAACGTTAGTTCAGTTGTCAAACATTTTATTACTGTGCTGTGAAGTAATCTTCCCAGATCTTCTCTTTCTGTGTTTTTATGAACTCCTTTACTATGTGTATATATAATTTAAATGTTTTTGCATCAGACCATTTTGAAACTCTTATTGTTTTTACCAGCACAAAAGATTAAAGATTGGAAGGAGCCCCATGTAGACTTTTCCCCCTTCAGCTATACCTACACATGCATTAAATCCTGACTTTTGACCCTAGCTTCATCATATTCTCACTCTTGAGCTACTTCCCAGTATCATATCATTATTAGAGGTGATACCCATGGTTGCACAAATCACTGGAATATCACCTCAAAGCAGTAAGCTAAACCAGTTCTACTGGAATAGTATTCTAAGAACTGCGTAGTTAGGAGTGAGGACTGGGTCAGGTTAAATCCTGAGTTTATGATTCAGTCCATTTAAACAAATATTGTTGGATGCCAAATGTTTCTATCCAACAAGCAAAACTGGGTGAGACAAGCAGAATGCTACCAAGTTGTATAGAACGTGATCAGTTATACACTTGGCCTACAGTGGGAGACAGATATGTAAATAGATAATTTTTCAGACAATCAGGTAAATTCTAAGAAATGGGGCATGCGCAGTATGTTGTGGGAGCAAAGAGATGGGAAATCTAACTCAGACAAAGGCATCGAGAATGGTTTCACGATGGTGTGTCAGCAGAAGGATGACTAATGCCCATCAGATGTTAGTTCACCATGACGTACAACGTTCAATTTAAGATTTATTTAATTAATTACGTGTGTCCCTTTTCTTTCTGAAAAGGTAATGATATAGGTAGTATACTGCCTACTTGGAAAAAAATAATTGGAATTTTTTATGAGAGTCTCACTGTCAATATTTAGTTTTATATGCCTGGTTTTCAGTTTTGCACCTTAAGTGTAGCCTAAATAAGCTCAATATACAGGGAATATATTTAAAGTTTCACAACGGCTTCTGTGAGCAAGACTTAGATTTAATAAAGTTTCGATCTTTTCTAGTCCTTTTTATTTTAGATGTATTTATCCAATTCATTCTTTACAAGGCATTTAAATCATTTTATTCTGGTGATAAATTTTTGGATGATCTCCAATCCTATGGTTATGGGAGTTAGTCTTTTCTGTTGCTACTTAATGGCCTTGGGAACAACAGTATTTGCTGACAACTGACTAGTGGGTATTGATCTTTCTGTTTTTTGCTGTAGGACTTTTAGGATTGACAACTGAACTCTTAACCTCCGGATGTCAATCACTACTACCCGATCATCCTGACAACATCTTGTTTACCTAGGTACCCCAAATGGTAATGTCTGAAGTTCAGTGAAAAACAATGTCAGCCGTAAAGTGGAAGTAAGGTCTTCTGTAATATGCATCACAATCAGCAAAAACAAATCATGACAGAACATTCCCATTCATAAGCTAAGGTTATATAAAGTTCATGTCTTTTATTTCAGTCCAAACTTTAAATATCTTCAGCTGATTGGTAATAGTAATGCACTTTTTTCCAAGAAGTGAAATCTTCCGTATAAAATTCTTGGCCTCTTGCCTGCTGAGGGAGTTTTAAGTCCTGAATTATTTAATACAGAATTAGTAACCTCAAACTTTGCTGATCCAGCTTCCTCTTAACCTTTCAGTTAAAGTGTCTGATGTGGAAAATCAATAGCTGCCGTTACATAATCTGTAGCCTTTCATGAGTGGGAAGATGGTGCAATTATGACTAACCCAGATATATAATTATTTCTTTATATCCTAACTAAAGTTAGAAAGCTAAACTTGGAGTACTGCTTTAGAAATTGCTTTGCTCCTTAAACACTTTTAAGACTGTTGGAGTCAGAAGGCCTGCCTCCTAATTAATCTGCAGATTGGCATTCTAAGTTATTTGGAGGGAGAAGGTGGCACTTTCAATGGAATCTTTGCTTTGAAGCTGCATACTTTTTAGCAAAACGAACCTTAAAGAAAATAAATGAAAGTGAAATTTGACTTTTTAGTTCCTTTACCTCTTTTAGTTTGAATTCCTTCCCTATGTTTTGGGCATCCTGGTACCAGATACTACACTCTGAAAGGTATTGCTCTCAGATAGCTGACAACTAGCCCAGTTTTAAAGCTTAACTTGTATAGACTTTCTAAAAAGGAACTTGATTTTAATAGACAGCTCCTTGAAGATCTAATAAATATCTAATGGAGGAAATTTGTATTATCATGGAAGGTGGCAGAGGAGAGACTGTGGGCAGAAGCCACCATCTGCAGGTTCTTCGAATCATACCAAATTAGAAGATATTGGGTTTAACATTCCTGAAGTGTACAATTCTCTCTCTCACTCTCTTCCAATTGGCATCCTAGTAGATTTTTCAACTTCCTGTCGTAAAATCTGTTGTCCCACAGATTTAACCCTACTGCACTTCTTTAGTGATTAAGAGTATAGACTGTGGGATCAGATAGCTATGGATTCAAACCCCAGGTCCTCCATTAAGAAACTGTGAATTTGGGCATGTTGCTTAACATCTTTAAACCTCAACACCCTATCTTTACAATTAGACAATAATAAAATTTACCTCATAGGATTTTTTGTAAATATTAAAATAGATGGCATCTGGGCCTCAATATTGCTGAGAAGCCATGTTGAATGCACCTCAGAATTGCTCACACAAGGGATAGAAGTGGGACATATTTATTCTCTGGCTCATGCATGTATCCCGTTGGTTATGATTTGCAGTATTAACCTCCCTGAACCTCCAAGTTTGTACATAAAAAAAAAGAAAAAGTTGCTGTTGAGTTGGTTCTGACTTCATGGCAACCCCATGTGTTATAGATTAGAACTGTTCCACAGGGTTTTCTTGACTGTAATCTTTATGGAAGCAGATCGTTCTTTTGCAGAGACACTGGTGGGCTTTAACCACCAACTTTTAGGTTAGAAGCCTATTGCAAACCACTTATGCCACCCAGGAACCTTAAATTTATACATACATGCTCCCAAATAGCGGAATAGGTTCCCATGGGCATTCTAAAATGTGGCTGCAGAGGAGTTCCAAAGCAAAGAAATCTTAAGAGATACGTGGTGCAGCTGAGAGAATGCGCTGTCAGATTGCACCTGAACCGCTCATTGCCAGAGTAGTAACTAGAAAAAATATGCAGGTCAGGAGAATGTCAGGCAGGGCCAATAGGTGTCCAATAAACCACTTCTCCTCCTGGCTGAGAGTCAGTCATGCCTCCTTACCAAAGCTTTACTGCTAGTGGTATTTTAAATATTAATAGTTTGTGTTCTTGATGGAAAGTAACAGTACGATGTGAACTTTTAAATAAGATACCTTCTAAAATTATCTAGTTAAATAAGATTTGAGATTTAAGATATGGGAGAGAGGTCAAGGAAATAATCTGAAATCTTATATGTTTGCAGTGGTGTGAATACTCAAAAAATCTTTAGATTCAATTTAAAATCCTCCCTCTGTTATTTACAGACCGGAGATTTTGTGCTGGCTCCTTAATCTGTCTTAGCCTCGGTTTCTTTTTCTCTAAAAATTGGGCAATTACTTTTTTTTCTTCTTTTTTTGCTTTAACTCTTTAAAAACAGTGACCGTGTCTGTATACCTCATTACTGTGTCTTCACCATGAGTGCTCAATTCATATTTATTGCCTTCCTGACAACCTTGAAGGGCTGTTGTGAGGTTAAAACTGGGTTGTTGGTTGTTGAGTGCCTTCCAGTTGATTCCAACTCACGGTGACCCCATGTGACAGAATAGTACTGCACCATAGGGTTTTTTAGGCTGTGATCTTTATAGGAGCAGATTACCAGGTCTTTCTTCCTCGGAGCTGCTGGGTGGGTTCCAACTGCCAATGTTTCATCTAGCAGCTGAGTGCTTAACTGTTGTGCCATCAGGGCTCCAGAAACTAGGTAACATATATGAAAATACAAACCCAGAACATGTTAATTTTACCTCCCTTCCTTCCGCTGCATATACGTTAAATAGGTAGACGTGTCATCAAGCATCTTTAAAGTAAATCCTTCCCTCCCTACCAAAGACCTGCAGGTCTAGTCAATTACTGGTTTTACCGCAGAGCCTAACTTGCCGTGAGACCTAAACTCACAATTCCAGATTTGAGTGTTGGTCTTCTGACACTGAGTCTCCTTTTATTTACTTTTTTTTTTATTCTGTTCAAATTAAAACAACCATTGTAATACTCACTACCCTTTACCCCGTCTTCTACTGACATTTACAATATAACCTTATTTTATGTTGCAGGAGAGTATGTCTTGGTCTTGCCAGAAATTGGCTTCCATTTTGTTCAAAGGATACCCACTGAGTTCCCCAGCAAATCACTGACTAAATTTATAATGCCTCTATTCACAGGCAGCAACGTGATTCAAAAAATATTACTATTATGAGTTGCTATGCCATTGTGTTGTTTTCCTTTGAAATATTTTAACATTATAATGCCAATAACTCTACAGAGTGAACATCCTTTCTGGATTTAGACTAAAAAAAGAAAAAGAAAAGAAAATGTTCACTGGAATTCTAAGTCCCCAAAGGCATCCCTCAATCTTAGTTTTTATTAACTGCTCCATTTCAGAAGCCTCAAATCACAGCTGTTATGTAATTCGGACATAGTGGTGATCTCGATCAGGGATTTAGGCATAACTTCATTCCCTCATCAACAAGAATTTTAAAGAACTAATTCTGCATTGTGGTATTTTAGGGTCTGTACAAAGAGAATTATTTAAATATGGTCCCAAAGTCTCAGAACTTCACAATCTAAGAAAACACTAGTGAGGAAAAATATAAAAAGACTTGAAAAACACTAACTAGAGAAGAAAGTCAGGAAATTGACAGAGCTGACCATGGATTTTAAGTACAGCTTATGTATGTATGTACTTCAGGCTTAGAAAGCTGACAGAAACTAAACTTATACTTTACATAGTTATTTCAGAATGGAATTTTCAAAATAGGTACAAAATAAAGATCTAGTGATGAGGAAGAGGATGATTTACCTGTGTAGTTGAGGCTTCTTTAGGACAAGGAATAATAATAATAATAAAAAAAAAAAAACGTTATAAATAAAGATTAGTCAGGATCTGGCCTTCTTCAACATCTGCTATGCTTATATAGTGCAAAGAACCTTGTTGATTTTGCCTTCTACCTGGACATCAAGTCTGCCTTTAAAGACATCAATCTAGCTCAGAAGCTCTTACCATTTCAAAAGTAATATACATCCTTGTATAATGTTGTACATAAACATTTTCAATGCTCCTAAAACATTCTTAAAAAAAAAAAAACCTACCAAGCTAGACACAAAATAATATCCTTTGCCAACATTCAGATTTAAAAACTCAATATAATGACCTAATTATAACGAAATTGAACTATGTTGTTGCTGTTGTCGTTAGGTGCCATCAAGTTGATTCCAACTCATAGAGACCCTATATGACAGAGTAGAACTGCCACATTGAGTTTCCTAGGCTGTAATCTTTATGGAAGGCATAATTAAGTAATTAAGCATTATGCACATAATTCTTGCATCTATATGTAGAATGACATTAAATGTGAGAGTTACAAACAGTGAGTAATCAAGTGTGTTGTATGGGTAACTCACACGTTGTGGCCAACAAGCCACATTTGATTTGTTAATGGGCAATTTAGAAAATGATGGACCAGTCTTGGTAAAGTTCCAAACCAAACAAAATACAATCTTCCCTCAATTTACATGGTGAGTATATTCCTGGAAAACTCACTGTACATAAAAAGCATGCCCAAATCACTTTTCTTTTATACAAGAAACAGTCCTGTTTCTAAGATGAAATCATTACAAACAGGATTTTTGCCTACATGAATGTCAGTTAAAGCATTTTAAAGCCTTGAAGGATCTAGGAAATATGTTTTTATTATTATCATCTGGGACTGTCCTTTGATATGTGAGACCTGTGGCCTCTTTGCTGGTTAGCCACTAAAAGCCATCAGAGTAACTGACTGGGTCCCCACAGATGCACACACGTGGCAGCAGAGAATCCCCAGGGCAGAGAGTGAGAGACACGCTGCGCAGCTGAATTGAGGTGGCAGTTACACAACAATGGCTGAAGGAAGAAGGTGGGCAAAGAGGAAGACTGGTGCGAACAATAGTTGTCTGAGATACCCTATATTAGTTTCTGGTGGCTGCTATAGCAAATTACCACAAACTCGGTGGCTGAAAGCAACAGAAATTTATTTGCTGATAATTCTGGAAATTAGAAATCTGAAATCAAGGTATTGGCAGGGCTGCTCTGCCTCCAAAGGCTCAAGGGGAAACCATTCTTTGCCTCTTGCAGCATCTGATGGCTCCAGGCTTTCCTTGGTTTTGTGGCAGCATCACTCCATCTCCGCCTCCCTAGTCATATTGCTTCCTGCTCTCTGTCTTTGTCTCTTTCTGTGTGTTTTCCATAAGGTCACTTGTTATTGGATTTAAAGCCCTCCAGATAATCCACAATGATCTCACCTCAAGATCCTTAACAACATCTTTAAAGATCCTTTTATTTCAAATAAGGTAGCATTCATAGGTTCAGGGGATTAGGACCTGGACATATCTTTTTTTGGGAAGAGGGCACCATTTAACCAGGAGCCCTAGTGGTGCAGTGGTTAAAGCACTTGCCTGCTAATCGAAAAGTCATCAGTTCAAACCCACCAGCTGCTCCAGGGGAGAAAGATGCGGCAGTCTGCTTCTGGAAAGATTACAGCCTTAGAAACCCTAAGAGGCAGTTCTACTCTGAACTATGGGGTCACTATGAGTTAGAATAGACTCAACTGGCAACAGGTTTATCATTTAACCTACTGCAACCCCGTCCATTCCAGGCTGTGGTTCTTTCAAGCCTCGTTTTTACAAACAAAAATATCCAAAATATACTCATGTATGCAGAATTGCCCCATTGAGAACTACCTTGTTGTTCTGTCTACATCTTCTGCTTCTACCAGAAAGGCACAAACCTATTCAAGAGCTCGGAGCACATATCATTGTCTCTCTTCCACTATTTACTGATTTTGTCTGGACCATTCTTCATGCCGCTCTGCCTTCACTGTTTAGTTACAGAAAGTTTTTCTTGTGCTGACACCATGGCGCAATCAACAAGACCTTTGATACGAGATCCAGTTCTACCTATAGGTGTTCTATCACTTTCCTTGTCAAATCTCTTAAACTCTTTACACATCTGCATCTGTAAAATGAGGATATATATATATATATATATACTTTTTTTTTCTTCACAGACGTGCTATGAATAAATAAAATTGTGACAATGAAATCCATTTTCAAAGTGTGGCAAACAATGTAAAATTGAACGGCATTTTAGTGTTAGGTTTTGAATGGTGCTTCATGTTTGAGGAAAAAAGCAAATTCTAAGTATACTACTTTAATTTTGCAAAAAATAAATATATCTCCACATAACATTTTTTTTCAAAATTAAAACATTTTGGGGCCGCATATAGATAAAGCAACAATATGTGAGTGGGGGCTGATAGATACAAGGAACATTTAATTTGAAATGGAGGAAAGTTATAAATTATTTAGTATTACTCCTAAATGTTTGTTTTAACAGAAATGGAACTTTCTAAACATCTCATGTACCCTCAACCTTTTGCAAAAAGAACCTTCTGAGCTCAAAATAGGTAACCACAAATTGTTCCAGACTGATCAGGAACTTTTGCCCCTTTTGGTTGGAAGTTAGCCTTAGATCAGACAATGGTATACGTTCCAAAAAAGCTTTGACGCTGCAGTAAATCATGTAATATGGGACACAGCAATACTTTGAAATAAGTATTTAGAAGTGTGTAATTTGTAGTCTACCCTGAGGCCCCCCTTTGCTAGCCCTGGTTGGTGACCTGGATCTCTTCTGTATTACTGCTAATTAAAACCATGGAAACAAACATCAAAGCCAGAGGGACCTAGGTTATTTTCTTCTATAGTCTACACAGTTAAGATCGAGTAAGGTCAAACAGTCAGCAGGAGTAAGGCAGATTTTTGAAGCCAGCGTTTTATCATCTGCATTTAATACCACCTGGGCAGACAATGCCATTGTCATTAAGATGATTTTACACTTCAAACATACATAAATAGTCCTAAAAGGAGCCCTGGTTGTGCAGTGGTTAAAGTGCTCCACTGCTAACTGAAAGGTCAGCAATTCGAACATTATCCAAACATCTCAATCAGCTTGTGATTTTTTCTGGATCTCACGGCAAAATAAAAAAATTTAAAAAATTCGGAAGCTGCGATTGCGGTTAAAATGGAAACCTGGCCCAAGTTCACATGTCAGATAGTCAAATTTATCTTTTAGCTCAACTTTCATCCTTTTCATTTGTCACAGAGAGCAGCTGGAAAACTGAACATCTTTATTTCAAAATTAAGCGTTTAAAAGATGAAATAAGAATATGAAATACGGCGGTTTAGTGCCTGACTCAAAGGCTTCTCCTTTGTTTAATTTAAAAACAATGTATACGTGAATGTTTGCATGCTTGTGTATGTATGTGCATATGCATATTACTGTATGTATCATATTCTCGATTCCTATATATGATTTATATATATTATGAACATATATATATTCATAATACTAATAATCTGGTCACAGATGGTCATGCAGATAGTAGGAGGACAAGTGACTGAGTTTTTCTGTCAGATTTCCAGATGATTGAGGCTTGATTCCCATTTCATCTGTCAAAAGTGTAGCTTTTGTCAGGAGGACAGTTTTATGTCCACCTGCAAGCTGTCATTGCTTACGATAAGAAATTCATTCTTGCTCTAGTCTGGGCCTTGAAAGGTCTAAGGATTTTTCCCGTGGAAAATTATTAGGCTGGAATCAAGGACTCATAAGTCCTAGACCCTGATTTCTGTTTACTATCTTTCAAATCATAGAAAGCTATTTAACGTCATTGGGCCAGTATGTTCAATTATGGCATTAAAATAAATTACCTTTAAGATAATGTTCTTATAATATAAAATACATGTGTTAAAATATGAGAATACTTACCAGGCAACGCACAACTGGAAATACTGAAACATACCATTTGTATTTAGATATTTGAATTTTCCCACTATTGCCAGCCTTTGAATTAAACTTAGACCCATATCATTTGTACATACGTGTTTGTTTCAAGTAAGTAATTTAGCAGTGGTATAAGATATCAGATGTATTTTATAATTGTGTGTAACACCAAAGCAGTAAGAGGAACTGTGTATATAAAAGTCATTGCTTCAAAAGATTCTGGACTCTGGTTTCTGTGTAATTGATTTAACAGTCAAGGAAACACCTTCAATTTATGGGGAAAAAGATAGCCCTGGCTCCACAAGAAGACATTTTAAATTCAGCGCTGCTCCTACTCTGATAGACTTGGTGGTGGAGTAGGTAAGCACTGAGCTGCTAACAGAAAGGTCACTGGTTCAAACCCACCAACCACTCTGTGGGAGAAAGATGCGGCAATCTGTTTCCATAAAGACTGCAGCCTTGGAAACCCTATGAGGGCAGTTCTATTCTCTCCTATAGGGCCTCTATGAATTGGAATCGGTTTGGTTTTTGGTTTTCCCACTCTCCTTAGAAATTTGAAAAGAAGTGGATGAAGGTGTTTTCCTTTGATCCTCGCTGGTCAGATGGTAAAGAGAAAAGAGCCTCATACAAAGTGAATATGAGAACAGATGATTCCCTGGTTGCAACGCTGAGAACTCTGGTCCTCAGCTCTAAGTCAGAGGCAGATTATCTCTGGTTCTGAATTACTCATTAACCCTTAAAGGGGGCCAGTTGCTGAATGTTCTCTGATGATCCACCCAGAGATCCTTGCTGCTGCCTTTAGCTCTGCTTTGAAAACACTGATTGCAGCTGTGATTTCAGGCCTTAACGGCTGATCACAATTCTGAAAGCCAATGATCACAATTGTTATAGTGCCTCCGCCTTGGGATACAGCCACTGCACTTTCCAAAGCTTTATTTACTCCCTGGAAACCGGCTGTTAGCTTGATGATCATTCCCCACTGAGAAATTTACTTTACAACTTTCTTAAATCTGCAGGGGAACCCTTACAGAGCAAATTGTAGGCTTCTCTCAGCAAGTAAATAGATCTCAAATAAAATAACTCTTTTGGCAATATTACACCGGCCCAAGTTAACAGTTTCCCATACCCAGTCTGGAAACAGAGTATTAAATTACATTTGGCCTGATTCCATCACTGAGTGTATCTTAAGTGATATTCTTACTCAATGGCTCTTTTAATGAGATTTTGATTTTCCGGGAAGTTTAGTTAGAGTCAATTGCAATTCAATGAATATTTGGTTTTCTTCAGATTACCCTCACTGTTTAAAAACGGAGGGAGGTGTTATCTCAACAGTTCCATTAGTGTTGCAATATGGAAGGAGCCATGGTATTGACAATGTAAGGATATACACAATGAGTGAGAATAGCTGACTGAGGGCTTACTAATGAAAAAAAACAAAAACTTCAGAAATATGCTAATAGGTGTTCTGAGGAATGCACAACATAAATCCCTTGTTGCTGCAAACTCAATGCCAAAACTTTATAGAAATCTTTGGAAAAGACCCCCTTATCTTACCCTAGAGAAAGACTTTTTGAGGAATACTTTCTCAAAATCAGTTGCTGTCCAATCAATTCTGACTCGTGGTGGCCGTATGTGTGTCAGAGAACTGTGCTCATAGCGTTTTCAAAGGCTGATTTTTCAGAAGTAGATTGCCAGACCCTTCTTCTGAGATCCCTGTGGGTGGATTCAAACTTCCAACCTTTTGGTCAGCAGCCTAGTACATTAACCATTTGCACCACCCAGGGACTGAACACTTCCTAATGCTTCCACATTTTCTACCTTCTATCGTGTCCAACGATTACAAGTTTTATCTGTGTCTACATGAGGAAAGTGAGGTATTTGAGATGTTGACTGCTTTTGGTTGCGGGGGTAATTGTGGGGAATAAAGGTAAACAGGTGGGAAGAGAATTGATCTTAACAGGTTTTTTCTTTTTCTAGATGGCAGCTTTCCATAACTGTAAGAGCTGATTTTGAGTGATAGAAAGTTGCTTTCCTTTGTTTGCCATCAATTTTCATCCTCTAAGAAGGAAATCTTTTTTGAGCAGAATGATTTGTCATCATTGAATTGTATTGCCGGCCACCAGCTTTTTGCAATTCTGTTCACAGCTTGGTGTAGTACAGTTTCCATGTATTTATCAACCATTTATTCAAGTGCTAAAAAAAGATTTAGATTTCTTCCACATATTAAAGGATAAATAATATCTTTCAAGTTACTTAAAAGTTAGAAATTGACAGACTCATGCTCATCCACTCTTTCTATAGAACTGTGGATAATGTCAGGTTAGGACTTGGCAGTCGGCAGCTGCATCTTCAGAAATGAGGAACGGAACTTTCTTCTCCCACCCTGCTAAATGTTATAAAGAACTTCTGACTAGTTTCTAAAATACAGTCAAGATTTTCTGCATCCTGCGTGAAGTAGTTTTGAAATTCTGTTCCAATTTACCCTATTCATAACTTCTCCCATCTTTAATCACTCAGCAACATCTCCTTTTAACTTGTTCCACTTATTTTTGATGATCCTAAACAGTTTCCTCAAGTACGTAATGGTGGAATGCACAATGTAAAGAATTATAACCTGTCAAACTACAATGATAACTGAGTCAAAAGAAAAAATACCCACAATTGCCCATGTTATCTAGTTTACCAGTAGTTGTATTGGGGATGGGGCGGGGGGGTTGGAAACATTTGATTTTGTTGAAATGGGGTCGATACCTTGTTCCTGAATCCAGGACCTTCTGAATACGAAAGATATTTAAATCCAGAAAAGTGGAATAAAGTATAGAGACATCCAGCATCATATTAACAAATAGAACACAATTGTATTCCTTTATTATAATTAGAGCCACGTCAAAAAAAAACAAACTAGAAATAATTTATCGTGATATATAAGGATTACTGCTGTACAACAGACTTTTTATCTGGTTAAAACATTATAATTTTTTATTTCAAAGAGTTTTTCAGATAATTAAATTCCCTTCAGAAGGGCATGTACTGCAATACATAAAACTATAAATTCTAAACCAGAAATAGTTTCAAGAATTATTTTTCTTTGATGAGACATTTGAAGTCATAGATTGTAACAGGAGCTATAAATAAGCAGTTCTTAAGGATCGCTAATCAAAAACAATGTACAAAATAGCAAAAATAAATGTATATAGTGTCTAACCTTTCTAAAGTTAATATTATCAGCCTCACCAATTCAACAGTTACCATGCACTGACTATGATTCTTGTCTATTCTGGATCTCACATTCCTTAACTCCATTACTGCAGTGACCTCCATGTCCGCTCTATTTTAGCCACGTTAGACCTCTTTTCTCAGGCAAAACTATGTCTGATTAACCTTTGTATATCCAGGACTTATTGCAGTGGCATCTGTTTGGCACTTAATATTTTTGGAGGAATGTAGCTCCTTTCTTAACACAGTTTTTAACTTTCTCATATCGAGTTACTGTTGTTTGTCCTTCTTTCGAAGTCCAGACCCTTGATTATCCTCTATGATCCCAGTTAGCCATTCGCCTTTGGAATTCCCTTCCTTCCCACCCAGACTGGACTCCAAAGTCATTTGTTTCAAATATATGCCAACTCTTACTTAAAATTGTCCCCCTTATTCTTCTACTTTACTTGTCTTGCAGTTCCTGAAATTCTCTTCTATCTTCTCTGTCCTGAGGCTGGAAAAAGTTGCAACACTTCACTGAATAGAATACATTACAAAGCCATGCTGGCTAACTTCAGCTGAACCACCTCCACTGCAGGGAAATCTTTCACATTCTGTATACGGTAGTTAGCCCAAACCTCCACCATCCTCATGTTCTCAACTCACCTATCTAGCATGATGGTGGAGTATAGGCTTTGGAGCCAGAGTCTTAGGTTTGATTCACAGACCCACCTTTCACTGAGAGCCATAAGCAAGTTAAATTCTCTAAAGATTCTATTTCCTACATTTAAAAATGTGGGTATTTACCAACTCTGCAGAGCTATTAGAAAGATTAAATGAGTTAGTGCATGTAACACATTAAGCACAGTTTCTGGCAAATAGCAACCCCTAAATAAATCATTTATTTATTTATTTTTATTGATTACCATACTTAGGACTAACCAACTGGAACATCCTTAACGTATCAATTATTTCTGGCATTTCCACTCGTCTTTTCATCTGATGAGTGCGACCTTTCTTGCACAAATTTCTCTTTTAATCTATACTATTGACCTCTGCCTATTCTAAATTCTCTAGTTCCCCTTACTTTCATTCTCTCTTCAATCCCTCCCCCTATACTACATAGTTCCTTACCTTTTGGGTGACAAACATGCTCACTTTCCACATTTCCTCTTTGTAATGCTGTTTCAAGTTTCCATACCATCTGTCCCGTTACCTTGCTGCCAAATTTATGGAACTAGAGCATATCTTGAGGCTTCCACTTTCTCAGAATTCATTTATTCCTCAAATTTATCAGGATTCAATCTGGATCACTGTATTAAAACTATTCTCCGCAAACTACTACTGATATCCTAATCAATAGTCCCTATTCTTGAACTCTCTCCTCTTTTGGCTTCCAGAACATACTATCATCATCATCATTCACCTCTCCTCTTCCCAAGCATTCTTTGGTTGTCTTCTTGGCTCCCCCTCTTCTTCAACCTTCCAAAGTTAACCTCTCTTGTCAAAGATGTGTTGGATTTTTAGTCCACTCTGCTTTCTACTAATTGATCATTTTACTCATTCTAAAGTTTTCAACACGCTTCTCTATGCAGATGATGCCTGAAACCCAACTTGTGGATAGCTTCCCTTCTGAATTCCCAGATCAAAATTTAAGTTGTCTATTCTACATAAAAAACAACAACAACAACAACAACAAAACACTGCCATTGAGTCAATTCCGACTCATAGTGACCCTATAGGACAGAGTAGAACTGCCCCATAGGGTTTCCAAGGCTGTAATCTTTACGGAAGCAGACTGCCATGTCTTTCTCCCCTCGAGCAGCTAGTGGGTTCAAACTGCTGGCCTTTTTTTGGTTAGCCGCCAAGTGCTTAACCACTGCACCATCAGGGCTCCATACTCTACATACTCACGTTGATTTACCTTACATTTTTAATTAAATTAGACAAAAGTAAATTTCACTATGCCTATTTTACCCTGACCCATAAATCTCTGTTAAAGTAACTCCGTTCTCCCCATTGAAATCTGGGAGTCATATTTAACATCTTTCTCTCCAATTGCCTCTACAAACAAATATTTATCAGGTCTACAAATCACCATATATTTCTCACAGGCACACCATCCTCTACTCATACGTCTATTATTCTAGTTCAGGCTCTTTTTAGTCCTTTCTGGGACAGATGCAATAGCATCCTGGTTGGTTTTCCTGCTCCAATCTACCTCCTTACCTATTTTACATTTTGTAGATCATGTCACTAGCCATCTTGAAAGCTTTCAAAGATTCATCGTTACTTATTAAAGTCCAAACTCCTTATTCCTATAACCTGTTTCTTTACCTATCTTACCGTTCCAGCTTTAATACCTCTGTACACCATATATAAGGGCATCCATCCCATGCTCCATGTAGACTGATCATTCTTTCCCAAATGCCTGCCACATTTGATTTCCTCCACTGCTGTCTCTCAGATTCTTGCCTCCTTCTGAAATTCTACTTCATCTCGTGCAGTTTTCCAAATCCTATGTATTCTTCAAGTCCAAGCTCAAATATAATTTTCCTAAAGTATTCTCTGGTTCTCCCAACTCTTGTAACAACTGTTCACTTTTAATGTCCAAAACAATGTAAACCTATCACAATGTTGTTTGCCTATCTTAACCTGAATTAGTCTTAACCTGTTTCTTAGAGGAAGAAATTTCATTTTAGTTATCTTTGTATCTTTCATATCATATAAGAGGCCCTGAGGATTATAATGAATTGATCCAGGAAAAAAGACTCTTGTATAGGAAAATAGTCAAAGATCAATAGAAGTAAAGGACATAGAATCCAAAATGTCATAACCAACCTTTTTATTTCATCTTATTTTTGAAGCATGTTTGTTTAATAATTTGTTTAAATATAGGCATCCACTTCTAAAAGGATTTTTTAAACTTTCACTAAATCTATAAAATAAATATTTTAGAATCTTCCCAAAATAGATTCCATTAACCTTCATCCTCACCCACTTTAGCCACTCACATCCATGACCCATTCTGGCTTTGCCATCACAAATAAGCTCCATTTCTCAGTCATAATCTCTAAAGTTCAACTCTCTCTCATCTATTTTTTGACCTGACCATTGGGTCTGATCCAATGACTGTACCATTTTTTTCCAAATTATCAGCCCATTCCTGGCTTCACTTTCTTCACTATCAAGCTTTGACTCCTTGATTTTCACTTAGCAAACACTTTCTTGCCTTTACACTCAGTTCACTTGTCTCCCTGTCTTTATCTCCTACTGTCAACCTGCAGGAGCCCTTGTGGTGCAGTGGTTAAGAGCTACGGCCAGCTACAGCTGCTTACCCAAAAAGTCGACAGTTCAAATCCACCAGCTGCTCCTTGGAAGCCCTATGGGAGTGTTCTACTCTGTCCTGTAGGGTCACTATGAGTCAGAGTCGACTCTATGGCAAGGGGTTTGGTTTTTGTTTTTGTTTTTTGTTTTTGTTTTTTGTTTTTGGTCAACCTGCAACATGCTGACTATCTTTTCCATGTTACCCAGATCATGAGCTTCTAGGCAAGATCAAATATATATACAGACTGGTACCACTACCAATTCAGGGTCTTTCCCATACTGTAACTCCAGCTTGTCTTAGCTCAAATGTTACTTCCTCTGGGAACTTTCCTCATCAAACATACAATGGGCTTGTAAGATGGTTAGGTACCTTTCTTCTATGTTCCCATAGAAACTTCTATGTGCATTCCATTCATCCCTCCAGTAAATAGTTCATAAGTCTATTTACATGGATTTGTACAGATGATTAGTATACAAAAACAAACAAAGCAGACAAACTGCCTGCTATCTTGGAACTTACAGTCTAGCGAGGGAAACAACGAATACATAAATAAATTCACGTGTAATATAATGTCAGGCTATGATAAGTGCTAAAGAAAAAAAAAAGCAGAGAAAGAGAATACCCTGTAACAAATGAAGATTTAAAAAATTCTCAAGACAATTGAACTTTGATGATCTAATCTAAGATATGATATGATAGTTAGGGAAGCCTTCTCTAAGGTAACATAAGAAAACAGACTAGAATGAAGTCTAATAAATCAAAATGTATATATTAAATGTTAAATAAAGTATGCATACACACACATTAAAGATGCATAAAGATGGCCGAGAACTGTGCAACGTTTTGTTCTGTTACACAAAACATCACTAGGAGTCAGAAGCAACTCAATGGCAACTAACACAACATACATATACTAAAATATATATATTTTTATACATGTTACATAAATATAAATTTTTATTTCCTCTTATGAAGA
>NW_004444080.1:3379086-3383412 GCF_000243295.1 Trichechus manatus latirostris | reverse complement strand
AAAATTTAAATTGTTTCTATTTTTTTTGCAATTAAAAATTATTCTTGGATATGTAATTAAACCAAAAAAAAAAAAAAAGGAGACTTGGTGACACAGTGGTTAAGCATTAAGGCTGCTAACCAAAAGGTCAGCAGTTCGAATCCACCAGCCACTCCTTGGAAACCCTATGGGGGACAGTTCTACTCTGTTTTATAGGGTCGCTATGAGTTGTAATTGATATGTAATTATTAGGGAAAAAAATCATCTTTCTAACTATATCATTTGGTAGATTTCTATGGACTGAATTAACGGAATAAAAGGTACACTACTCTTTCAGACTCTTAATTCCTATGCCAAATATTTACCACAAACCAACAAATGTTGACTTCTGTGGCTGTTGTTGTCATTAGGTGCCATGGAATCGATTTCAGCTCATAGCAACCCTATAGGACACAGTAGAATTGCCCCATAAGGTTTCCTAGGCTGTAATCTTTAGGGGAGCAGATCAACAGATCTTTCTCCCATGGAGTGGCTGGTGGATTCAAACTGCAGACCTTTTGGTTAGCAGCCGAGCACTTGGCCCCAAAGATCCCTGTCTCCTGGTATCTATGTCCATGTGTAACACCATCTTCTTGAATGTGGACCAAACCTAGTGATTCTTTTCTAATTAATAGAATAGCAAAAGTTATAGGATAACACCTCAAGATTAGGTTACAAAGAGACTTTGACGTCAGCCTTGCTCCCCCTCTTCCTCTATTCCCTGTTTTATTCCCTTGCTTGCTTGCTCTGCAATAGCCATTGAAGAACTGAGGCTCTAGTCCAACAATCTGAATCCTTCCAACAACTACATGAGTGAGTCTAGAAGCAGATCTTTCTCCCAGATGAGCTTCAGATGAGATCGTAACCCCTGTCTTGATGATAGCCTGTGAGAGACCTTGAGGCAGAAGCACCCAGCTAAACTGTATGCACCCAGATTCCTGACCCTCAGAAACTGAGAAAATAAACATTTGTTGTTTTAAGTAACTTAGTTTTAGGGTAATTTGTTACCCAGCAATAGATACCTAATATATGTATTTCCCTTTGTACACTTTGTGGCACCTGTATAAATGCTTGTTAAATTAATAAAATAAGTAACTGCTTAGAATTTTTAGTGTTTTCATTCAATTCTTTTTTATCATACTTGCTAATATAAATTAGTTCCAAAGTTACTCAGTATGATATATAATCACTTAAATAGCTCTGAACATCATTTAGAATTGTATTTAATTACCCACTGAAATTGCACAACATCCAATGACTTCACACATGGAGCTGCTGTTATTGTATATGTTTGGAGTCAGTCAAAAATTAAATCTTCAATCTGCCACTTGCTAGTATGTGACATGAGTTGAGTGGCTTAACCTTACTAAACTTCTCCATTTCCTAATCTGTCAAAATGAGATTATGTTACCCACCTCAGAAGGTTTTTATAAAGGTTAATAATGTTTTAAAGAACCTGGCACAGCGTTTTACCAATAGTAAGCAAAAAAATGTAGCTATTATAATTAGTCTCCAACAAGAATACCAGGAAAAAATCCTTTTTGCAGAGAACACTAGACTGAATGTTCTAATTTATCCTGCACTCTGAAGTGTATTTGACCCAGGTCAAATTGACTCTATTAAAAAAAAATTTAAAAAATCATGACCTAAGAATCTATAACGTAGGTTAGAACATAGAGGTCGAGTTGTAATGACAAGTTTTTAAATCATTCGTTTTTAGTGTGTTATTTATTTATATTTACTTGTTTGTTTATGGTTCCTGAAGCTTTAAGAAATGGAAACAAATTTGTTTTTGTCTAGCATGCTGAAATGTCAAAGCACACAGAATTGCCATTAATTTTCCCCAACTAGAATGTCCTTATCCATCAAGTTCTTTCCTTAAAGGATCATTTTGCAATTGTGATGCAATCTGAAAATGCCAAAAGACTATTTTTTTTTTTCAGTTTTTCTGTTATTTTCTCCGTACACAGGCATAGTTTGAAAACAAATTACAAAGTTAAGAAATATTTTTCTCTTTGTCTAGTGTTCTTTATTTCTAAAGTATAAACCTAAGGAGAAAATCCTGCTAGTGTAGTAAAGATGCTCTTTGCAAGTAAAATCACATCAAGGAGATAATGCAATGCAACTTAATGTTAAAATCTCCAATAAAGAAGAAAATGAGATACTCTATCCTTGTATTATCTTGCAGGTAGCACGTGCTCAAACATATTAAATATTAAAAAATCATGCTTCTGGTATTGAAAATATTACATACTTTTCAAAACACTTTTTTTTTTCCAGTAAGTCCTGCTGTGTACAGGGTTGCCATGAGTCAGGGACCAACGTGAGGGCAGCTAACAACAACAAGGACATGTCCACTATAGATAAATGTTAGGGGAGGATGACTCATTACTTTTGAAAAAGTTTTCCTCTCCAAAAACTCACACATAAATGCCTAGAAAAAGAAAAAAAAAAAAGAAAAGAAAGAAAGATTTTGATTTTGGACACATAATATTTTCTCAAACTAAGAGTTGATACTAAATTAAAATATATTAACCATTAGAATGACTTAACTCAAAGAATTTCAAAAAGTTCAATTAGAAATAAAAGGATATTTTTCTTTTTAGCATCTTGCAAACTGTATTCCTAATCACAATCTTAAAAGCTGTATTTACTGTACCAATAATGATTTTTCTACTTGCATCAGTTGGATTGCATAGATTAAGTATATATATTTCCTTAGCTGATAAACCAAAACTAATTCACTCTAAGTCAGTTTAATGTTTTAATGTCAAACAGTCTTTTTTTTTTTTTAACCACTCTAAAGGTTGGTAAATTTACAACCATTTCTAGTGCTATTAAGTTTTAGCGCAGTGTTTTCTAATGTATAGCTTAGTACCCACATGGACTCTATTGGCTGCAAAATGATTTTAAAAATTACACATTTCATGTACACTTGAGGGCTACACGAGTAACTTGCTAAAAGAGTTAATAAAAGTTATTATCATTTGGCATTCACAAACTAAATTTAGGGAGTATTTAGAGTTTACTTAGCATTGTAACTTTGTGTTCTACTGCCATATATGCTTAATCATTTCATAGAGCTCGCTGGATGCCTATGTAAATACAAATTATTGGAATTCTAATGAGTTTTAGGAAGAAAATTTTGTTATAAGTACACTATAGTTTTTTTTGTTGTTGTCAGTTGCTGTGGAGTGGATTTCCACTCATGGTAACCCTATGTGTGCAGAGTAAAACTGCTCCATAGGGATTTCAAGGCTGTCTTTCAGAAGCAGATAACCAGGCTCTCTTCTCAGGTGCCTCTGGGTGGGTTTGAATCACCAACCTTTAGACTGCTAGTAGTTGAGCACTTAACCATTTGTGACACCCAGGGACTCCCTTATATTGAAAGTAGTATCTTTTTTTTTTTAGTAGTGAATTGAATACTTTTTGGTTAACTGGTAGTGGTCTTCATTTTAAACAGTGTAACTCCAACATTGTGACCATTTTGATTCTTCCAATATTTTTGTTATGACCGGCTATTTTTCTACAGGTAATTGGGATATGTGTATATATATTATTTATATACACATACCTATACATATATACATACACACATATATACACATATATATGTATATGTATGTGTGTGTATATATATGTACACACCCACTCCTCACTTATCGACATAGTTAGATTCCAAAGACAAGGTCATTATGTGAAATCAGCGTTATATGAAAATGGAGGATGACGACATCAGATCACAAAATGGAAGATGACTGCATCATTACATAACTACCAAATTACATCATTACATAACTGCCAAACCACTGAGAATCATAGTTCAGGCAAGTTGGCACATAACTTTAATGATCATGGCCAGAGTTACTCTCACCTCGCACCTCAGCATTCATTACTGCTAGACATATGTCGTTAATGCGCAAAATAGTCAAATAACAAGATAGTTGATAACTGAGGAATAGGTGACCATCTTTTCACTTATCGGCTGTCTCGTTATTCAGCATTTCATATTTATGACAATAGTAAAAAATCTATCCGACTATTTTGCTTATTAATGATGTTCATCTGGCAATAAAGAACACTGAGGTGCAAGGCAAGAGTAACGCTGGCTGTGATGGTTAAGGTTATGCGTCGACTTGGCTGGGCCATGATTCTCAGTGGTTTGACAGTTAAGTAATGATGTAATTTGGCATTTATGTAATGATGTCGTCATTCTCTATTTTGTGATGAGCTCATCCTCCATTTTTGCATAACACCAATTTCACATAACAACCTGGTCTTTGGAAGCTAACCACGTTAATAAAGGAG
>NW_004444080.1:3332786-3378338 GCF_000243295.1 Trichechus manatus latirostris | reverse complement strand
TAAGGGCAAAATGAACAATAAATATATTTCTAATCTTTGTACATGTTTGTTGCATGTATGTTAATACATGTATATTATTTATGAAAAATGCAAGTTAAGTAAACAATGTTTTTCACGATTTTATTAGTAATAGTTTTAGCATTGGTATTTTCTATCTTTTAAATAGGTCTTAAGATCATGCTTGGTTGAGAAAGTCTGCTCTAGGCTTTGAAACTTTTCAAACACAAACTAGAGTAAATAATGCATATTTGACAAGGATACCACATACACTGAAAATTTCACAATTCTTACGCTTACAAGGTAAAATACAGTCTGATATTCTATTCCAACTTATTTGTTAAAAGCTATTTATGACTCATTAAATTAATTTAATAAACCAATAATAGTGAGACTACAATGTTTGTAAAACATTCCCACAGGGACCTTGCCCAACTGTACAACAGGAGGTGTCCTAAAATGCATCAAAGAGGTGCCCTGAAATGGATCAAAGATCCACAACTGGGACCAACTGGAAGAAGTAAAGCCACCAATGGAAGAAAAAAAAAATTGTTAAAAACTCTTACTAATGTGTGAAATTAGTATAACAGTCTTAAGAAATGAATAGTGTTACATGGAATTTAGTTCTACTTTAATACATGCAAAAAAGTCTTGAGGTCTACCAGGGTAGAACAGTACATAAATCTGAAGTCAAAAGCCTAGCTTGAATAAAGAGTAATTTGGTCAGAGTGTACAGATATGCATATTTATCTCCAGCATCAATAGGCATTTAAACAGGATTTCCAGGTCTGGGTCAACAAAAACAAGACAGTAAGTAGGAATCTTATAAGCAAATAGAAGAATTTTGTTCAGGGCTGTGGTAAAACTGATAAAGAAATGAATCCTATTAGCTAAGGAAGAAAATAAAGGTGGTATTGCATGTGCAAAGGCATAATGACTTCCAGAAAAAGGTTTAAAAATGGTTAAAAACCTGAGCCTATTTATCTTATTTAGTCACTCCACCCCCAGCTGACCTGGAAGTAAGCAGGATGATTGTATCTATTGGTATTCCTATTTATTCTCTCTGTGAAGGCCGAAGTTCAATGCTGGGGCCATGTCCTCCATATCCTAAGAGTTCTGAATGAAACAAATCTCTCAGGTGCTTCTGCATGATATACGATATTTTCAGCTTCATTTAGGGAAAACATTTCCAAATACACTAATGGCAAACTTAAAGAAGGCAGCTATCCTTTTAATACATGTGATTTGTATTAGCGATACTTGAGGTCACACTGTTAGGGAACAAATAGTTTAAGTTGTTGAAATGCAGTTACAATTCGTATTATTGTTACATGCCCTGGACTATAAAACAGGTAGTTAAAACTAATTTTAAAAGGAGAATGTAAATATGACATAAAGGCAAATGCTAAAATAGTCATTCATTGTACTATAAACTCTATTTTTAAAATAGAAAATATTTAATGACACAGTCTGAAAAAATGCAATTCTCTTTGAGTTTACACAGCATAAAATGAAGAAAAGTCAATCTACCTGAAAAATTATTTCTAGGCTTTAAATCATTGTTGCTGTCGAGTCAGTTCAGACTTACAGTGATCCCTCTGTACAACAGAATGAAACACTGCCCAGTCCCGCACCATCCATCCTCACAAATGCTGTTTGAGCCCACTGTTGCAGTCACTGTGTCACTCCATCTTGTTGAGAGTCTTTTTTTCTGCTGACCCTCTATTTCACTAAGCATGATGTCTTTCTCCAGGGACTGGTCCCTCCTTATTACATGTCCAAAGTAAGTGAGATGAAGTCTTGCCATCCTCGCTTCTAAGAAGCATTCTGGCTGTACTTCTTCCAAGACAGATTTGTTTGCTCTTTTGGTAGTCCATAGTATATTCAGCATTCTTCACCAACACCATAATTCAAATGCATCAATTCTTCTTCTGTCTTCTTCATTCATTGTCCAGCTTTCACATGCATTTGAGGTAATTGAAAATACCATAGCTTGGATGAGGGGCACCTTTGTCCACAAAGTGACATCTTTGCTTTGTAACATTTTAAAGAGGTATGTTGCAGCAGGTTGCCCAATGCAATATTTAGTTTGATTTCTTGACTGTTGCTTCCATGGATGTTGATTGTGGAACTAAATATCAAGCTTGATTTAATAAACCAGATAACAAAGTGTTTACCATTATATGGGTCTCATTGTATATTATTAATATCTCAAAAGAGATTGTTTTATAAAATATCAAATAATCATTTCCCTTCTGACTTCTCACTAGTAGAGTGCTTAGTTATGTATATTTTTGGTTTCCTGTGATATATCTTCTATTAGTTTACTCTGGAAACTAATTTTACAATTAGTTTGATGTAAAGTGAATAGACCTCTGTTGGTCATAGTCATGTTTGTCAAAGTTTGCCAGTTTCCTTTCAGACCAAAAATTGGATGGCACAGACCTTTCAGAATCCTTTAACCTGAAGGAGAAGTCAAGGATTCAGGGATTGAGGTTCATCAGTGATTTTAAAAAAGAAAATACAGGTAAAATAGACCAAACAGTCTACTTATAAAAACTCAAGTGCTTCTTCTGTGTTATCCTTCACCAGAAATAGTAAAAGTGAAACCCAAAAAACCAAACCCACTGCCATTGAGTTGATTCCCACTCATAGTGACCCTATAGGACAGAGTAGAACTGCCCCCATAGGGTTTCCAAGGAGCAGCTGGTAGATTCGAACTGCCAGAACTTTTGGTTAGCAGCCAAATGTAAACAATTGCTTTAGATTTGTTAAGTAATTAGAGGCTGAACAGGGAGGATAAATATTTGCTTAAACACAGATTCTTTCTGCTGTAGAGTTCCATTAGCTCCTGCAGTTTGCTGAGGCCAGAACAACATTCAGAGCAACTCATGAGGGTCGAAAAAGAGCCTTTGGACATCAGTCAAAATAGTGACTACATTGCATGTAAATTTTTCACTATTTTTAAAGTGTGAGTAGGCAAAAACCTTTAGTTTCGTGGAACACTCTTGGAGAGAGAGAAGGAACAGAAGATGTGACCATATTGTAAATTAAATTTTTCCAAATAATTTCTAGAGTAAAGAGTGTCCATTATTTTCTATAAAGCTTTAATTTTTGGAAAAACAAAATTAAGGAAAGATGTGATTGTTTAGGTAAACCTGCAACTTTCAGTTTAAAGTCTTCTGTTTAGTTATTGTTGCTCATGAGCATCTACAGATGAAGCCTTTGAATAAAACAATAATCTGACCAGTTATCTGCTGAGGGTCTCTTACACACATCAGCCTGTTATTAGAAGGGTTTTAGGGGGATATAAAAACCCTGTCACCTCGCCAGTTGCTCTAGACATTCTGGTGCAGAAATGAGGCCAGACCAGTGCCTGTCTCCCTGGCACCCCTGTATGATATTGACCAGAAAAAAAATTATAGAGTCTTATTCTTGTCCAGCAGGGTCACAGAAAACAGATAAAGACTGAGCTAAAAAGCAATTGCCAGCTTTACATGATTAAAATTACTTACTCATTAAAAAATGTTAAAAAATATTGTCCTATGTGTGCCCAAATCTGCTATTCACAGTGCATGTCAAGACAAATTTAAGATTTGGAGACAGAGAGTATTAAATTAAACCATATGAAATTGACCATATTAAGTATTTATATCTTTCAAAAATGGAGATTTCATATGGTTCTAACTAATATGTAATGAAATATAATTACATTTCTTGATTTTTGTATAAATAATGCTCCTGTCAAACCTGAAATTTTAAACACCACTGATGAATGTTAAATGGAGATAGCTTTGTGTACAATCTGTTGTTCTTCACCAAAAATAGTAAAAGAAAGCATCTATTCTTTTTTTAATAGCTAAGCACTGTGTTTGGCTTTACAAAAATGAAAATGATATTAATGCAGATGATCTAATGTATATAAATACTGGTTTTTATTATTTATCATATCATGAAAGCATTGAATGAGCTTGTGAACCTAAATGAAAAAAGACAAATCAATATAAAATGGGGATACTCTACAAAGAACTGGCTCAAATAGAAAAAACTACTTCTAAGCATTCAGCTGCTAACCAAAAGGTCAGCAGTTCGAATCCACCAGCTGCTCCTTGGAAACCCTATGGGGCAGTTGTACTCTGTCCTATAGGGTCGCTTTGAATCGGAATCTACTTGATGGCAGTGTGTTTGGTTGTTTTTTTTTTTTTAAATAGGTAATATTGAGCAGTGGTTCAGCAGTATTATTCTTTTCCTCTGATGTTCGTCTATTACTTTTGTTGCTCTTATTTTAATGTTTATCTGTTAATAATTAGCATACCATTCATATTGTAGCTATCTTCCTCATATGAAATACATGATAAAGAATATTATTATTTCTATCAAAATGAATCCCCATTTTAAAATTTCCTCTTTTAATCACTGCAAAGACCATGTGTCCTGCCTAACCCAAACAGGAAGGCACTGTATATTAACATATTAAGTTAATGGTTCATGGAGTGGATTAACTACCGCAAATTTAAAGCGCTAGCCAAATCCTACTAAACTCTGAGGACTGGGTAGAAGGAATACGTTCTTCCACCAAGAGGTCTCTGCAGGGTGCTGACATCAGTTCAACCAGAATAAGTAGGAAGATAAATTTGCTAAATCGCTGTGAAAACTAACGTATTGGTAATAACTTGTTCGACGAGAGGCTGTTTTATTAAACTAATTCCCAGGTTGTTCAAATATTTGATCAGGCAAAAATTATGCTGTATCACGTAAGGCCTGAAAGACTCATGCTATCCGCTGGAAAATGGAAATTTTTGCTGTTTGAAGATGCATTTGTTTCCACAGTGTTAACCTGTTCTGTTCTCTTGTATTTGCTAAACCACTACTTCTTTTTATTAGTACTGAAAGTCAATCTTTCCATATTATTTCTTGAATTGTGTCTTTCTAGTGATTTAAGCAGTAATTCCAGTGACTCTTCATTGTGTTTTAGAATTCAAGATATTCTCTATATTCAGTAAAACTAAAAACAAATCTTATGGTTTCTTTTGTTTTTATTTTAGTTTTTCCATAGTGGCTACGCTGCATTAAAAAAAAAAAAATTGCCATCTATTCCAACTCATAGTGACCCCATAGGACAGAGTAGAACTGCCTCAAAGGGTTTCCAATGTTATAAATCTTTATGGAAGTAGACTGCCACATCTTTCTCCTGCAGAGTGGCTGGTAGGTTTGAACCGCCTACCTTTCAGTTAGCAGCCAAGCTTTTAACCACTGTGCCACCAGGGTTCCTTATTTTGCATAGCCATGTGAAATAAGTATTTTATATAGTTTTTAGAAACAAAGTTTTCAATTGATGTGAAGGATGAATCAACTAACCCCCATTTAAACAGTTCATAAAATTCCTAGCTCATTTTAGTATTATCATGTTGACTACGATGTACTCTTTTCAGGAAGTATAAAATCACTAGACACTCATTACATACAATTTCAGAAATTACAGAAAAGTTTAAAAAGTGAAATGAAAACAGTATCACTTCTAGTCCTAGCAAAAGATTTCATCACAATAGTTTTCTTCCAGATTGTTCTACTTTCTGTGTCTGCCAGTGAGTGAGCCTAGTGTGTGTGTGTAGAAGAGTGGATGTGCTTTATGCCATAAAATTATTCCACCTGTGCAAGGTTTATCATCCTTTTCTCACTTAATATTATATCATAACAATTTTCTGAGCTCATTATTTCTTGGTGAGACACAATTTTAATATCCATGAATATATAGTTAGGGCTGCAACATAATTTACTAACCAGTTGCTTGTAATTGAATTTTTGGGATATTTCTAACTTAGTTGTTACATATAATTTGAGTGAAGATACTTGCTCTGCAATTTATTTCTGGATTTTTAATTATTTTCTAAGTCTAGATTCTGAGAAGTGGAATTGTTGGTTCAAATGATATGAAGAGATAAGACATTTAAAAGTATAAAAATAAGGTATTCAAATACTAAAGATATATTTAAAAAATGAATCATCTTTCAACTCCCTCTAATCTTTATTTCCTTAGTTATTTAATGCTAATAGGTTTATTTATATTTTACATACATTTTCTTATGCTAGTATCAGTATACACACATATGTATACACCCTTATGACACATATATATTTTCTACTTCCCCTATTTCTCTTTGTTTTTAAATCAACAAAAATGAATTGCGCCATGAGTACACTGCAGTTTGTTGTTTCCCCCCCCATTTAACAATATACCACAAGTATCTTTCCAAGTCAATAATTATAGATAAAACTCTTTCAGATTAATAGCTGCATATTATTACACAATATTGGTGCATAATAATACATTTAATCATTCTCATATTGATCTACTTTTGTATTGTTTCAAACAATACTGCACTAAGCATGGTACACATATTCTTATGTATTGATGCTTTCTTTTCTCTATAATAAACTTTCTAACAGTTGGATTAGCAGAATTTTAATAGACACTGCCAAATTTGTTTTGCAAAAGATTTTAGCAATTCACGTGCCTTTCCTTCCTAACCCTTGCAACCTAAGCTGTGTAAGAGACTATCAGTTTCTCCACATCAAAACTAACTTAAAAGATGTCATAGATCTTAGAATTTTAATAAGGTGAGGACAAAATGATTCATTTTTTTTTCCTATTAGTGAGTTTGAATATATTATAATATGTTTATTTCCCATTTTCATTTCTTATTCCGTGGATTGCATTTCCATATACTTTACCCAGTTTCCTATTGGATTGTTTCACATTTTATTATAAAGATCTAAGAATTGTTTGAATATTAAGAATTTTAACATTTTCTCTGTCATAGATGTACAATTCTTTTCTCCCAGTCTATCATTTGTTGTTGTTGCTTTAATTTGTTTATTGCATTTCTTGCTACAATGAAGATTTTTTTTCATTCTATGAAGTCAAATCTCTAAATCTTTTGACTTATGGTTCATTATATTTCCCTAGTGCACCATACCAAAGCCAAATCCACTGCCATCAAGTTGACTCTGACTCATAGCAACCCTACAGGACAGAGTAGAACTGCCCCATAGGGTTTCCTGGTGGATTCAAACTGCCGATCTTTTGGATAACAGCCTAACGCTTAACCACTGTCCCACCAGGGCTCTACTGCACTGTAGTTTATTTAAAAAAGAAAAAAAAATTCCCTAGGTAATTTGTAAAATGAGGTCTAAATTAATTTATTCAGAACAGAAGATAATTGCGCTTGTAACAAATACCAAAATATTCATAATTTTCCCTCTTAAGATTTCTTAAAAGAAAAAGTTATGCAACTAAGGGTACATTATTTGTGATCTATTGAAGAATAATGATGGAACATTTTCTTTACCTTATTATACTCAGAACCTATCAGAGTATAAGATATCTAATAAACGTTTACTGAATGGATTGGAAATGGCCAACAAAAACAAAGTATGGTCTCGTTGTTGTGTTAGGTGCCTTTGAGTCAGTTCCAACTCATAGTGACCCTACATACAACAGAACGAAACGCTGCCAGGTCCTGTGCCATCCTCACAATCATTGTTATGCTTGAGCCCATCGTTGCAGCCACTGTGTCAATCCATTTCATTGAGGGTCTTCCTTTCTTTCCCTGATCCTCTACCTTACCAAGCATGCTGTCCTTCTCTAGGGACTGATCCTTTCTGATAACATGTCTAAAGTATGTGAGACATAGTCTCACCACCCTTGCTTCTAAGGAGCGTTCTAGTCGTACTTCTTCCAAGACAGATTTGTTCATTCTTTTAGCAGTCCATAGTATAGTCAATATTCTTCACCAACACCACAATTCAAAGGCGTCAATTCTTTGGTCTTCCTTATTCATTGTCCAGCTTTTGCATGCATATGAGGCAATTGAGAACACCACGGCTTGGGTCAGGCTCACTTTAGTCTTCAAGGTGACATCTTTGTTTTTCAATACTTTAAAGAAGTCTTTGGCAGCAGATTTACCCAATGCAATGCGTCTTTTGATTTCTTGACTACTGCCTCCATGGGTGTTGATTGTGGATCCAAGTAAAATGAAGTCCTTGACAACTTCAATCTTTTCTCCGTTTATCATGATGTTGCTTATTGGTCCAGTTCTAAGAATTTTTGTTTTATTTATGTTGAAGTGTAGTCGATACTGAAGGCTGTGGTCTTTCATCTTCATCAGTAGTCTCATCAGTGGTCTCGTTAGCAATCTGCTAAATAAGTGTGTTCCAATTATCTATTGCTGTGTAATAAACCTCCCTGATATTTAGTGGTTTTCACTTGGAGTCTTTCATGAGGTTGCAGTCAGATGGTGTCCAGAGTCAACAAGGTGGCTTCTTCACTCACATGTCTAATGTCCCAGCTGGAATGGCTAGAACAGCCTGTGGCTAACTTCCCTCAAGCCAATATTCCAAGAGAACAGGTGGTAGCTGCAAAGCTTTTTATGATATAGCCTCCAAAGTCATGGAACAGTTCCAATACACTTTATTTATTACACAGGAATAGCTTAGATCCAATTTGGTAGGGGAATATACAAGATTGTTAATAGTAGGAGGTATGTTTATGGGGTGGTACTATCTTAAAGACTAACTTCCCCTTATAATAGCTGGAATCTTCCTCCACTGTAAGATTCAGATAATATTGACCTAAAAATTCATTCCATGTCCTGGATTTTCCTTCTTTCTTCTCTGGTCTAACAAACTTTTTTTTCTTCCTTCTTTGGGACTGAACCAAATGTGAAAACCAGCACTTTATTTGATATACACATAAAATGATCGTGTGATATACACATAGTATTACCATCTACCATCCAGCCTCCTTCCTTCCCAAGATTTCTTTGTGTCTTTACATAATGTTTAAACCACGCAGCACAATTTCATTCTGCCTTGTCCATATGCCCAAATTCAACTTTGGGCCTACTTTGAATAACCAAAAACCCAGCTGAAGCTTTTGCATTATGTGTTACTAATTGAAACTAATCGAGTCTTTCAACAAGTCTTCAAACTCTCCCTTTGTCTCTGATGTCTATGTATGTCTTAGAGAGAACCTATGTGGTTCTTTAAATTACCAAAGAAACAGAAAACATAAAGAACATCATTGACATACAAGAAGAGAACCATAAAAAATAAATAACAAATGAAGGGGGATGTCTCAGCGGACCAGGAAAAAATGGGAGAATATTAAGAGAGTTTTGGAGCTCCAGAAAGTCTATGGATGTACATAGAAATCAGAAGATCTAAGAAATCAAGCAGAGTAAAATTTCTTCTAGGTCATTTATGATGTCATGAATAGACATAAATAAACCCTGGCATTGAGCTTATTGGTGAAACTCTTGATAATAGTAGTTCTAAAGATAAGGAGAAGCAATACAAACCAGGTCAAAAAAAAAAAAAAAAGATACTAGGAAATTTTCTACTGTCCTTTTGGAGACCAGATGGAATCTCCCTCCCTTGTATTTTGTTAATTTTTTGATGTTTCTTATTCTAAATATGATTAGTATCATGGATATATTTAACTCTGAAGATGTTTGTCTGTCATACATGTAGCATGTAACTCTAAAAATGTGCACTTCTGACAATGTAAAGATACAGTAACAATATATGCTTTTTAATTACACATCACTTAATTATACAGCTTTGGCCAAAAATAAAATGACAGTGATATTATGCTAAAACTGGTATCGGACCCAGGTGACAGAGTTAACTAACTAGAACATAATTAAGAAAATTGACATAATTAAGAAAAATGACACAGTGAAAGACATAGGTAACTGGAGTTATCAAGTGTATCAAGGGTATTTCACTACAGTAAAACAGTGAGTCAAGAAGAGATTCTGGCATACACAGCAGAATATACTCCTCCTACCACTTAGAACCCCCATGTGTCTGTCAGTTTGTCGGGTGCTTGAGTGTTGCTGTGATGTTGGAAGCTATGCCAGTGGTACTCATATACAGCAGGGTCACCCATGACGGACAGGTTTCAGCTGAGCCTTCAGACTAAGACAGACTAGGAAGAAGGACCTGGCAGTCTACTTCTGAAAAGAATTAGCCAGTGAAAACCTTATGAATAGCAGTGGAACACTGTCTGACATAGTGCCTGAAGATGAGCCCCCGCAGGTTGGAAGGCACTCAAAAGACGACTAGGGAAGAGCTGCCTACTCAAAGTAGAGTTGACCTTAATGATGGGAACAGAGTCAAGCATTCGGGACCTTCATTTGCTAATGTGGCACGACTCAAAATGAGAAGAAACAGCTGCAAACATCCATTAATAATCAGAATGTGGAATGTACGAAGTATGAATCTAGGATAATTGGAAATCGTCAGAAATGAAATGGAATGCATAAACATCAATATCCTAGGCATCAGTGAGCTGAAATGGACTGGTATTGGCCATTTTGAATCGGACAACCATATGGTCTACTATGCTGGAAATGACAACTTGAAGGGGAATGGCGTTGCATTCATCATCAAAAAGATAATTTCAAGATCTATCCTGAAGGACAATGCTGTCAGTGATAGGATAATATCCGAACGCCTACAAGGAAGACCAGTTAATACGATTATTATTCAAATTTACGCACCAACCACTAGGGCCAAAGATAAAGAAATTGAAGATTTTTACTAACTTCTTCAGTCTGAAATTGATCGAACATACAAACAGGACACATTGATAATTACTGGTGATTGGAATGTGAAAGTTGGAAACAAAGAAGAAGGATCCGTAGGTGAAAAATGTGGCCTTGGTGATAGAAATGATGCTGGAGATCACATGATAGAATTTTGCAAGATCAATGACTTCTTCATTGCAAATACCTTTTTTCACCAACATAAACAGTGACTATACACATGGACCTTGCCAGATGGGATACACAGGAATGTAATCAACTACATCTGTGGAAACAGACAAAGAAAAGCTTAATATCATCAGTCAGAACAAGGCCAGGGGCTGACTGTGGAACAGACCATCAATTGCTCATATGCAAGTTCAAGTTGAAACTGAAGAAAATTCGAACAAGTCCACGAGAGCCAAAGTATGACCTTGAGTATATCCCACCTGAATTTAGAGACCATCTCAAGAATAGATTTGACACGTTGAACACTAATGACTGAAGACCAGACGAGTTGTGGAATGACATCAAGGACATCATACATGAAGAAAGCAAGAGGTCATTAAAAAACAGGAAAGAAAGAAAAGACCAAAATGGATGTCAGAAGAGACTCTGAAACTTGCTCTTGAACATCGAGTAGCTAAAGCACAAGGAAGAAATGATGAAGTAAAAGAATGGAACAGAAGACTTCAAAGGGTGGCTCAAGAAGACAAAGGAAAGTATTATAATGATATGCACAAAGACCTGGAGATAGCAAACCAAAAGGGAAGAACACGCTCGACCTTCCTCAAGCTGAAAGAACTGAAGAAAAAATTCAAGCCTTGAATTGCAATAGTGAAGGAGTCTATGGGGAAAATATTAAATGATGCAGGAAGCATCAAAAGAAGATGGAAGGAATACATAAAGGCATTATACCAAAAAGAACTGGTCAACGTTCAACCATTTTAAGAGGTAGCATATGATCAGGAACCGATGGTACTGAAAGAACAAGTTCAAGCTGTGCTGAAGGCCTTGGCGAAAAACAAGCCTCCAGGGATCGACAGAATATCTATTGAGATGTTTCAACAAATGGATGCAGCACTGGAAGTGCTCACTCATCTATGCCAAGAAATTTGGAAGACAGCTACCTGGCCAACTGACTGGAAGAGATCCATATTAATGCCTATTCCCAAGAAAGGTGATCTAACCGAATGTGGAAATTATCAAACAATATCATTAATATCACATGCAAGTAAAATTTTGCTGAAGATCATTCAAAAGCTGCTGCAGCAGGATGTTGAAAGGGAACTGCCAAAAATTCAGGCCGGATTCAGAAGAGGACATGGAACCAGGGACATCATTGCTGATGTCAGATGGATCCTGACTGAAAGCAGAGAATACCCAAAAGATGTTTACCTGTGTTTTATTCACTATGAAAAGGCATTTGATTGAGTGGATCATAACAAATTATGGATAACATTGCAAAGAATGGGAATTCCACAACACTTAATTGTGCTCATGAGGAACCTGTACACAGATCAAGAGGCAGTTGTTCAGACAGAACAAGAGGATACTGAGTGGTTTACAATCAGGAAAGGTGTGCATCAAGGTTGCATCTTTCACCATGCCTATTCAATCTGTCTGCTAAGCAAATAATCTGAGAAGCTGGACTATATGAAGAAGAAAGGGACATCAGGATTGGAGGAAGACTCATTAACAACCTGTGATATGCAGATGACACAACCTTGCTTGCTGAAAATGAAGAGGACTTGAAACACTTACTGGTGAAGATCAAAGACCACAGCCTTCAGTATGGATTACACCTCAACATAAAGAAAACAAAAATCCTCACAACTGGAACAATAAACTACATTATGATAAACAGAGAAAATATTAAAGTTGTCAAGGATTTCATTTTACTTGGATTCACAGTGAACGCTCATGGAAGCAGCAGCCAGGATATCAAAAGACACAATGCATTGGGCAAATCTGCTGCAAAAGACCTCTTGAAAGTGTTGAAAAGCAAAGATATCACCTTGAATACTAAGGTGAGCCTGACCCAAGCCATGGTATTTTTAATCGCCTTATATGCATGCAAGAGCTGGACAATGAATAAGGAAGACCGAAGAAGAATTGACGCCTCTGAATTGTGGTGTTGGCCAAGAATATTGAACATACCATGGACTGCCAAAAGAATGAACAAATCCGTCCTGGAAGAAGTACAACCAGAATGCTCTTTAGAAACGTGGAAGGCGAGACTACATTTTACATACTCTGGACATGTTGTCAGGAGGGACCAGTCCCTAAAGAAAGACAACATGCTTGGTAAAGTACAGGGTCAGCGAAAAAGAGGGAGAGACCCTCAATGAAATGGATTGACACCGTGGCTGCAACAATGGGTCAAGCATAACAACGATGGTGAGCATGGCGCAGAACCAAGCAGTGTTTTGTTCTGTGGTGCGTAGTGTCGCTATGAGTCAGAACCGACTTGATGGCACCTAACAACAACAACAATCACTTAGAATTCAGGAAGCTTATACCACAGTGGTGTAAGGAATGGATTGAAATGTTTTATGACTACATTCCTTCAACTGGCAGTAGAAATCTTGGAAGGATTTTTATTCTTTTTATTTAGGTAAACATTTAGGATTCATCCCAACACTCCTGAGACACCTGAGGTCAGTGTGGAAAGATGATCAGTTTTTGTTTTTCTTCTTTTTTTTTTAATTGCAATACAGGTTACATTTATCATCCATCCCACTGGGATGAAGGAAGCCCCCTGGGGCAGTTACTGTGGAGTAGGGCTGGCTGCTATACCATTACGGTCTCTTGATTGTTATTGATCATGTCTTAGCCCTTTCCTATCCTTCATTCAAGCAGGTCCTTGGTAAATAAACCACTACCAAAGGACTAGAACTAAGGAAATATATACGGAAGAATACTGAGTAGATTCTTTGACAGAGTAGGCACAGAAGACAAAATAGTCTAAACAAGAAAGAAATCATAATGGCTTCTAGCCTTCTAGCTTCTATCTGCAGCTACAACTTGAGTTTCTAAGGGATGTTGTTAGTATGGCATATAAAGGGAGAGGTATGATAGGGATAGGGAAATGGGTAGGGAGGAATTTGTTTGTGCTAGGGGTCTTCCTTTTTGATTTTGTCCTGTGCAGTTACAGCTGTCATTGCTGTGCATACAATCTCTTGGTACCCCAGGAAATGCATAGGTTTGTTAAACTTCAAGTTCTTATCCATCTCATAGTCAATGGGACTATCAGTGGGTAGGCTCAGCTCCATAATGGTTTCTAGACAGACATACTCAAGATATTTGACAGTGTCCTGAAGACGATTGCCATTGTACTCATTTTTCCTTCTTAATTTGGGCAAGACCAGGCATTAGTGCCCTTCAGATTCTCACAGGAGGGTAGATAGATAATCTTCAGTGTGGTCAGTGTAGGGATGATCCTTCCTAGCATTTCTGTAGAAGTGGTGGTCGGGCTCCATCAGAGAAGATTAGACTTCATAAGATCTCCTAATATTTGCCTGGGCTTTCCCATCCTTGGCAACTGCATCTGCTTTGTTGAGGTTGGTCATTTCTTCACAGTGCTGCTCACTAACCCATTGCCATCGAGTTGATTCCAATTCATTGCAATCCTGTAACTAACGGCTGTATCTGGTCAATGTCATCCAGCTTGTTGAGAGGGTCTGGGTTGCTGTCATTTGTATCAAAATGAAGTGGATGTCGAACTCATATTCAGCATCTCACATTTTACCTCCTAATTCCCTGCCAGGCTTACATCAGTGCCGTCCCAACTGCTAATGCACTTTTCCAGTTCCAAGAGCTCTCATTGTGCCAGATAAGTACTGTCTTATAGGCAGCCACAGCCTCAGGACTGAGAGATTGTGCTGACTAGAGTTTGAAGAGACATAAAAAGAATTCGGTTGAAGGTTTGTTTGATATTTTTCAGAATGGCTCTAATCCAATATATGTGGTTATTGACTATATAACTATTCAACATTATCATAACTGGCAGGGATCCTCTACTCTTAAAAGAAATACATACATACAGCAATATTAAAAGTAGAAATGCTGTTATGCCATTTTGCTGATTCTAACATACACATTCTTTTGCACTTAACAAAAATCAAATTATTTTACAACGAAAATCTATGTTTAAAGTAGTATTCTCCCAACACATTATTAATTTTATGTTGCATCTTACAGTGAATGTTATTTTAAAGTGAAATAAATGCTTACATATGGCTAAATTTCCATGCACTGAATGTAAATAAAAGTAATGAAAACTATATTTTGTGGTGTGGATTTTCCTGATGTTCATGACTAAAGTTGCAATCAGTCAAGAAACAGTTAAAAACTTCTTTTTTTTTTTTATATCAGAAGGCTAGACATGACGTTAAATATTTAGGCAAGAGTACAGAAAAACAGATGGGATTTCTGACAGTAAAAGATCTGGCTGCTTGTTGTATCAGCTGCTCTTTTTATAATCCCAGATTTTTTTTTGAGGGGAGGACACTTGGTGAGTTTTTTTCATTTCTTACAAACTATTTTCCCTTGCAATAAGAGTGTGACTTAGGATAAAAATGATTTTTAAGGGGTTTTTCCATCCTACAAATTCATGGATGCAGAAATGCTGGCTTCAAACTTTTAGGAAATTCAGAATATGCTTTTACAAATAGTCTTTGTACCTTTCTTCTGTAAATTAAAATTTTCTGAATAGGGAATAGAAATATTTGGCTATTTGCTATTCAGAATTGTATTTATCAAAATGCCATTCAATCAATCTATAGCTAAATCTAGGCTTCTATATAAACCAACTTCTATTATGAGAGTCAGTGATATTCCAGCCATGATAAAAGAAAGGAGAAGACGATTTTGGAACCAGACCCAATGTATTGCACCAAAAGCAAAACAGCTCATTAAATCCAGGAAAGGCATATAAAATATCTAACAAATATCAAATTATTTTACAAAGAAAAGATGAAATGTTGTAGAGCACAGCATCAAATAATTTAAGACACAGCAAAACAACTAAAATATTGGACTGAAATAAGATTATTATTTTAAGGAACAGTTTCTCATTCATGTAAGATGCAAATATCATCAGGAATAGGCAGAAATATGAATAAATTTGAAAGGTTACAACTCAATGTATGTTGTGGAGTCAGAATCACACATAAATGATACCATTAAAAACTAATAATGAAAGGAAAATGTAATAATTAATATATAAACATTCAGTCACACTTTCTGTGTCTTAGACAAAAATGAATTTTCTTTAGTCCTTGATGAAAAAAGGTACCACAGCCCATTGGAACCCCATGAAGTTTCACAATTCTCCATGAACTTTGTTAGAACTTCGAGGCTGAGGGAATAATTTAGCTCATTCCAAATCACCTTCTCCACGTTTCCACCCCTTGGTGATATTCCTCAGAACTCTCACAACCACTGGTCAATACATCAACAAATATGATTAAACCGTATATATTTTGCAGTGTATATGATTTCTCTGAAGGGCAATGATTACTGAATGATTGATGTCTACGATCTGGTCTACTCA
The DNA here is from genome assembly GCF_000243295.1 of Trichechus manatus latirostris. NCBI lineage: Eukaryota > Metazoa > Chordata > Mammalia > Sirenia > Trichechidae > Trichechus > Trichechus manatus. The sequence continues at coordinate 3,362,195 of NW_004444080.1, read as the reverse complement.
AATACGGTTTCTGTAACTGACCTCTGTTAATTGAACTACAGCCAATCCTTAAGTGTACAAACAGATTGTACCAAGACTGATCCATAATCAATCTCAGGGACTCTAGCTGTCTTTGTTTTCTAAGGCTTATAAAACAAATTTTTGCTTCCATCATGTACTTGCTTCCTGGAACTCTGCTGTCTTTGCTCAAAAGATTGACCCAGAAGATGCATTACTACTAAAGGTGTTGCTAGCTCACAGTTAATGGCTTCTTGTAGGGGCCCCAGTTGGTACTGGAGCATTTCCTCTAATGGTTCCACTTCTGATGTTACTCATAACCACAAAACTCAAGCCAATGTTAGAGCCCCAATGCTAGAGATTGCACCATCTTTTATCATTGTAGTTGATGCAGTCTACAAATGTTTTAAAGCCACCTTGCCCCAAGTATCATAGTTTAATAAACTGGACTAAATATATAAATGCATTTGTGCTTTGTGGGCTCAACATAGTGATTTTATATTCTGCTTCCTCTGGCAATGACAAGATCCATAGCAGAACAATCTGGCATAAGTATGCTGCTTATTGTTGTAGGACACTCAATACTCAAGAATGAAGTGTGTGACCACTGTCCCTGCAATTTCTAATAAACAAGCCTCCATATCCTCCCTTTAATAGAAACATTACGTAGACTTCTCTGGCAGATATCTCTTTCTAAGGTGTGGTATCCATCTTTAGGTCTCTCCAAAGGCTTACCAACTTACAGAAGCTTGGGTTCTTGCAGTGAAATGAAAGCCTGAGTGTCCAGTTGCAGCTTCTCCAGGACGTATAGTTGGGAAGGCACTTCCATTTCCAGTGTGCCTCATGGGAATGCTCGTAAAGTCCTCTCAACGCCTAAGCTATATCTAAAATGATGCCACCTACTATACGTATCCTAAACAAGTTTCATGCTTATGAAATACAGACAACTTATCTAGCAAACCCTGAAGAAATCTCAATAGTCCTAAGGCTTTATTACAATGGTATTACAGTTACAGCTAAGCTTTAATGAAAAATGTGTTCCGTAAATAAAATATGAAAAAAGATGTATCTCATTAAAACTTAAATATTTAAATGTGATATAACCAAATTCACTTTAAAATACTTAAACTAAGATCACATTTTTGTAAGATTGTGTATACAACAATCTATTCTTAGCATTTAATTTAAAAAAAAAACAACTGGTTAATATTGAAAGTAGTACTAAAAACTACGAGCCCAGAATAGGTTTGACCTATTCATTACTCCCTCTTCCTTATATTCCAAAATGATTATATAACATTTTCTACACAAACATTAAATTATACATAGTTAACTTCTGATAATGATTTTTGTTCTATGTAGTATTGCAGTTTTGGAAATACAGCTCTTTGAAAAACTGGTGTCTAAGATGTAGTAATTGTTCAAATAAAATCTGAACATCTTGAATTAGGACAAAATACATGTACCCTGATCTCTAGCTTATAAAATAGAGGTCAAGGTACCATAACAGTGTCAGGCAGTCCTTCTGGAATAAGGAGGAAAGTAGATGGAAGGAAAAGAATCTGGCGCTCTGCAACAGCAGCTACAAAGAGTACTAATGGTATCACTCACATAGAGTTCTCTTAAGTAAACACGAGGGCTTACACTTTCAAGGTTCTAGCTCAACTCTAGACTGCTTCATTATCTCCAAATTAGAAATAACTCTGGCTTGTATCATTGATTTCTATTTAAATATTGCAACAGTCTGCATATTTAATATTAATCTTCGTATACTACTTTATTGTTCACAAAAAGACTTCCATATGTAATCTCATTTGTTCTTCTAATGACTCGGTGAAGGATCCACTCACTAGCAATTATGCCTCTGTCATTGTGTCAGTGGGTGATATTCTCTTTTTCCAATTGAAAAATTAAAATTTTAATCCAAGTTGTATCCTAAGAAGGTGACAGAGCTATGAATGGAATCAGCTCTGGCAATTGTACACTTGGTATCCATTCCACTATAGGACACTGCTCCTCACAGGGCAAAATGAACACAATTACATGGCACAATATTTGTTGCATACTTCGCTGAAACCCTTGGACAAACCATTCAATCTCCTAAAAGATTTTGACATACAGAATTAAGATAGGATGATTATTACAAAAAAAAGTAAAATTGAAATATGAAAAAAGCTTAATAAACTAGGTGAATGACAATACCATATTTTTATGCAAATAACACGTGTGTTATAAGATCTTTTTTGCCAACCTCACCCTCCTCCCCACGCGAGGTATTTTCCTAAGCACACTATGCTAATTTTTTTACATAAAAATTTGTATAGTATGCTTATGAAAATACCTCGCGGGGGAGAGGAGGGCAAGGTTGGCAAAAAAAAAGTACAACACATGCATTATTTGTGTAAAAATACAGTATTCAATTTAGAAGTTTAACATTAAAATGTCTTTAATGTTAGGTAGGTAGTAAAGGTAGGAACTTAAGGATTAAACTTGTTTTCATCCTAAAACAAAAAATACAAACAAACCAACAGAGCTAGAGCTATTTAATTGACAGCTCTAAATTGCTGAATGTAACATTTATTTTTTAGTCACTCTTCATCCCCACAGGATATACAAAAGCTTTAGTAAACTTAAGTTTGTAAAAGCATTTTAGAGAGTGTACTGTTATGCGGTAGCCCAGCAGCCATCATTTCTCTCAGAGTGTTCACTGTCCAGATGCCTTGGGAGCTGTTGTATGGAGGAGAGAGCTTGAGAAGCCATCCAACACTGGCATTTGGCAATTCCCTCTAATATGCTTTGCACTCTAAGGCTGCTCAGAGCAGGTGGCTTCCACTGCAGAAAGAGAGTTGTGGTAAGATATTCATGAAATGAATATTTATGAACAATCCCAATCTTCATTTTAAGTGTAAGAGAAAAATAAATTTTAAACAGAGAGAAGCTTAAGAATTGCTGATCTAAGTCACCATCTTTTAAATATTTACAACCTTCTCGTGTTACTTCTGAAATCCTTTAATCTGAAGTACAGTAAATAAATTAAGAGAGCAAAACTGAATCTGTCATAGAATTCTGATAAATTCTCTTTTAGCGTGAGCAAACCAGTCATTTATGTAAATAGTTTCCTTGCTTTTGCGCAAATTGTTTTTCAAGTAAAGTTAAATCATTTTGGTATTCAACTAAAATCTAGTTTGCGACACTTGCTTAAATGATAGTATTTAAGTCTTTCTTTAGAGTTCCTTCAAATTTGGCAAGGCCATTCTGGTTAGATTACTGGAAGTTAAACATAAAATCAGATGATATTTTCCAATTTGATTCCATGCAAACATTTTTTGGCTTCAAAATGGGGGCAAATGATCTGATGATAGACAGGACAGAATACTTGCGATAATACTATTTCACAAAATTCAGCATATACCCGTTGCCACTGAGTCGATTCTGACTCATAGTGATCTTATAGGACAGAATAGAAGTACCTCATAAAGTTTCCAGGAAGTGGCTGGTGGATTCAAACTGCGCACCTTTTGGTTAGCAGGCGAGCTCTTAACCACCGTGCCGCCAGGGCTCCAAAATTCAGCATAGGGACTATAAAGTGCCATTTTATATCTGTTATTCAACTCCTAGAATATGTATTTTTAATTGCTTTTTCAGATTGTTCACTAACTGCCATCTCAGTACTTTTCCTCCCAGTCTAGAGATTATCTGTTTAAAAATTCTGGTTTATACAGAGTCATTCCATTTTTCTTCATTAATACTGAATTTAATTACTTTGCTTCATAAACTAATTTTTTTAAATGAATTTCACCCAAGACTATGAGGTCAGGTATAATTCTACCTAACGAAATTGTTAGTCACGCTGGGATTTGCAGTCCTTGTAACTCAGAAAGTTTAATCCACAAATAAGAGAAATTGGGATTTAGAGACCTGCAGTGGTTTTCAGTATAATGTCTGCTCATTACTTAAATCAGCATGGAAAAAATATTCAGGCTGGCTGGCCAATTAGAAACTATGTAGGCAGATGGGTAGAGGTGAGACCAGATTCCAGTTCCTATTTTTTAAGGATAGACTTGCAGAAAATTTGGCCCTTCTTATTCTCAAATGAGAAGCCCTGGTGGTGTAGCGGTTAAGAGCTACAGCTGCTAATCAAAAGGTCGGGAGTTTGAATCTACCAGGCACCCCTTGGAAACTCTATGGGGCAGTTCTACTCTGTCCTTTAGGGTCTCTATGAAACGGAATCGACTTGAGGGCAATGGGTTGGGTTTTGGTTTTGGTTCTCCTCATACAGTATCGCAACATGAAGAGTTCCAATGCTAGAGAATACTACCAGTTCTACTGTGTGACCCTGGGAGAGCTATTTAATATTGCTATACCTCAAATTCCTCATTTCTAAAATATCCATAATGACTTTTGCCTCGCTTAACTTCCACAGAGATCAAGTGACTTAGCATGTATCAAAGTTCTTAACATACTGCCTGGCATGTAATAGACACTGAATGAATATCTGTCACTGTTTTTTTTTTTATCATTATTATTATTATAGTATTAGAATTTTTATTATACACTGATGACACAGGAAAGTAACTGACCACAGCAAGAGCTGCCTGCACTGCAGGCAAGAATGATCAAGAGACATATCAGACCTTCAGTCCCAGAGATGGGTAATGGTAGCAGTCAACCAACCTAAAAGAGGACATCAGAGGTGTGGATGGCGTTCAATTCAACAAATATGTGTTGGACTTTCTCGTGGTTTCACTCTGGGCTAGTCTGATGTGTGTCTGTTTACAATCTAATGATAAAATATTTCAAAATATAATTAGCCTTTGAAAACCAACATTGCCAATTGGAAAAAGAGAAGGCATCTTCAAAAGCCACCCACATTGATAGAAAAAGTACATCAAAAGAAATTTCAAATATATATATGTTTTGTATAACTTAAAGACTTAGAGGACTGAAAAGTTGTGGTGACTATTGCTGTTTTCAGATGAGCCTACACATACTAATCAACGTAGATGACAGGAAGAAATGAAGAACTAAAGATTGTCAAAGGCATATTGCATTTTAAAAGTCAAGATATTTTCTCTTTGCTAGGCTATGGAGCTGGATGTAACTTCATTTAATAAATAAATGTGATTATTTAGGAATAATAACAATAGTAAATATTTATTAGTGCTTAATTGGCCTGGCAAAATCTAAATGCTGGACAAGAATTACATCATTTAAGCCAAACAGAAACTCTCTGAGTACCATTAATTTCCCCACTAACTGAATAAGATAAACTAGTAACTTTACTACACTAGTTAATAGTGGAATCAGGATTTGAAAGCTTAACCACTGCGCCACGGGGGCTCCTTTCTGTCATACTAGCGATGAAAAATGTTTTAGGAGTCAATTAAATTTAAAACCTAGATCTACCACTTACTATTCAAAACCGTAGAAAAGTCACAACCCCCTCTGGGCTACTTTCCTTTTCTTGAAAGTAGGGTACTAGAGACTTCATAGAGTTATTCTGAGAATGGAATGAGAGGACCTTGAAAGCTGCAAGAGGAAATGTAGGGCATTAACACTATTATTTTTTTAATCAAGGGACCTCATGTGGTGCTGTAGAACTTCTGGTTTCCCTCCAGGCTAGTCTGACACAGTTTGGAAAATGATTATGAGGTGCATCTGTGTGTGTGCATGTATGTGGTGTGTGTGTTTGTACACAATGGGCTCTAGAAATTAATCTTTTTGAACATACATACAAATAGATAAAAGGCTTAGAAAATTTCCAATTTGACATTTGTCATTAAAATATCTTGCTGTATGTAGCACAGGATGGAACTTCATAAAATGACTTTGATTATATTTATGTTTTTTTTTTATTTTAATATAAAAGCTTGTGTTTTATTATCCTGTCATTTTTCAAGCCCAATTTTTACTTATCAAAGACAATTATTCCCATACAAACAAATTATGATGTGTAAAACTATCAGGTACGCAATGCCAAGTCACCTTGGAGATTTCGTGAGGGAGGGGTATTTTCTCCTCACAGCCCTATAAATGAATCCACAGTTACAGAAGGAAGATCAATGGAAGAAGGGGACATTGCAGTAGAGGTAAAAGGACATAGGACACTCTTGCTTTGCTTATTGTTTTATCATCACCTTCTATGAAGCCATTCAGTCCTAACTGAAGTTTGTATTCACACTGAAAGAACTATATATCCTTTTGAAAGATTATTATTTTAGCAATTCTATTAGTTTGTGAAAAACCTAAATTTTAGATTAAAAAAGTTTTAAGTATTCACTGAAGCACACCTTTTCGGCTGACGTCAGCTTTTTAAAATGCCCTACTACCATGTAACCCATATGCTTTCCCCCATGAGACTTCTTGGGGGAAAACAAAAAAGGATTCTAAAAATCAATACTTTCTCATTTTTTTCTGTAATTTATTTATTTATTTTTTATATTGGACTTATGCAGAATTAGAGACAATGTTCAAGAGAGTTGATACAAAAGCAAAGATGATAGAACAACATTTTTGAATTCTAAAAAGCACCAAAACGTTAATCTTCACTACTAAAATATGGTAATCAGCTACAACATTTTATCTCCATTCCATGCTGCCTAGCTTGTTGATGCCAAGTTGAGGTTTCATTACAGAATAATTATCATTCAACATCATTTAACTTGGAAAGTCTGACTTTCTGATTGAAATGAGATTAAACCAGAGTAAATTAGATCTTTCCAGGGAAGAGAGATAAATAGGTTTGCAGGCACTTAATATTTTTAAAAGGTGAAAGGTAAGCTTTTTTTTTTTAATTTTGAAAAACAAATTCCCTTTAAGAAAAAGTACAGTACTTTCTTCAAGTAGACATATACTTACTACAGCTGACTTAACTAAATAAAAGATAGAAAACTTTGTTGAGAAATCTTGAATTTCAAAACATTCAAAACTCTGTTTACCAGAAGAATATTCATATCTATAATTTAACATCATCATGCTTTTCCCTTGAGCCCCTTGGTGGTCAAACTCCTTCAAAAGGGAATTTATATTGTTGTTTACATTCTCATGATCCCACCCTGCTCCTCAGTCTGCAGCATTCACACTGCAGGCTCTGCTAATCCACTGACTGAGATCAGACTAATCAGTGGCTTCTACACTGTGTGATTGAACAGCCTATTATGATCACTTTCTATTCCATTTCTCTGCAATACCTGACACAGTTGATGCCTTGACAACACTCTCTCGTTGGCATACAGTACAAACCCCACCTCAACCCTTCCCCTACCTACATTTCCCAGTGTTGCTTCTTTTTACATTTGCTCATCCTACTTTCTCGGCCTATGTCTAAAGCAATGTTATCTTTCAGCACTCTGTCCTTGGTGATCTTTTTTTTTTTTTTTCCCTATTCTGTATGAATGCTCTCTCTTAGTGACTTCATCCACTCCTGAGAATGATAATGAGTGAATCTGAATCTCCTGCTCCAATGACTTTCAAATCTCCAGTTTGTGTTTCTGTCTATGAAAACATTCCCACTTGGATGAACCATTGGAATTCCAATGCCTCTTAGCGCATTCAAAACTACATTTTCTGCCCAAACCTATGCCTCATCTTGATTTCCCTATCTCTGTTATAGGGTCAGCCTCAGTAGCTCCGCTCAGCCCTTCGTTTTCTCCAATCCGGTTGTTCCTAAATACCTTTTTTAGTAGATCATTTCTCTTTAACCTTCTCTTTAACTGATCACTCTATCGAATCTACGCTCACTAGGCTACTGAAATTCTCTAAAACAAACAAATGAACAAATTATACCACTACCTTGCTAAAAAACTTTTGCTACGTCCGTTTTGTCAGTAGTGTTTAATTCAGGCCTCCTCAGGATGGCACACAAGTCTTCAACTCTTTTCAATGTTTCCCAATTCATCTCTGATCCTCCCTCCCTATGCTTCAATCACAGTGAGTTTCTCACCTTCCTCCCACCCCAAACACTCAAGGTTCTCAATCTTTTGAACCTCTGCTTTCATCTCCTGTAAAACTACTACCCATTCTTGAAGACCCAGCTTAATTGTCATCTTCTCGCTAATACATTTCATGGCTCTTCCAGGCAAAGTGAGTAGCTCCTTTCATGATCGTTTCTTCCTCCTATAATACTGATTATTCCATTATGTTATGTGTGCATGTGTACTTCACCTTCTGTGGGCTCAAGTTCTAGCGCATAGAGAGTTGAAATATGTATTTATTTTAGCACTTTCATGTAAATTTTATTTTCAATGTATTATATTTCAATGTCTACTCAATGAATATTAATATATATTCACATGCATGATATTTTCAATGCCTTTTAAACCACATAACTTTTTAATACAATTTAGAATGATTCTGAATATGCATTTTTTTTGTTTGGAGTTGTTTGGTCTTGGGTTAAAACACCAAACTTCTCAGCTGTTGTAGAGTTCATCTTTTTTTTTTTTTTTTTTTACATTATCTGTTGGACTATCAATGTTTGCTGCTGTTGGTGTATCTTTCTGCAGCAGATTTCAACCAAACCATTCAAATTTTTACTGTTAATCTACTGTGAGCTAGAACACCAGAAAACTAACCTTATTATGATCCTGTATACACTAAAAATGAATGAAGGCTTGGGGGCCTCCCAATGAAACAAACTGTTGGAACCTTCATAAATAGACTTTTTTTTTTCTGTTTGGATATAAAAATATTTAATATGCATTTATTTATTCTACTTGAGGTTGCTGGATAGGTGACAATAAAATAAGTAAGATGATCCTAAAATGCATTCTTTCATCTACCAATATAAAAGCACAGGTATTGATTCCCGTTAGGTGCTTGGCATTGAACTGAACACTGGAAATGCAAAAGTGAATTAAGAAACTGTCTCACTCTGAAGAAACGCACAGCCTAGCAGAAACAGAAACTTTTGAACAAAAATTATGAGGCAATATGAAAAGGGTTGTAATACGTTAATCAATTTTATCCATTCAACAAATAATTGTAAAGTTCTTACTATATACCAAACAGTCCGTTAAATTCTTGGGATTAAAAGATGAAAAGCTCCTGACCTTGAAGAGTTTGGTGGGGTGACAGATATGTTACTCAGCTCAAGTTCTGGGTTCAAACATGGTACGACTTTCACCAATAAAGACAACACCAGGGTGAGGAAAAAAGAGAGGATTTATTCCGAGTTTGTGCACAAGCTAAGACAGAGACGAATGCCGTCCTCAGATTCTGCCTGTCTTGGGTTACACAGATCAGATCTTTTATACTCCGAGAAAAGAAGACTTTCTTAACAAATCATACAACTACAGGTTTCTACATTTTCTTACTGCGCAAGCGCGGTAGAGTCCTACCTTCATCGTAATGCTAGCATGTCTCATCTTGTTAAGTCTCTGTCTAGGGGAGCGATTTTTACTATGTTAATGAGCCTTTTCTGATCTTTGGGCTCAAGGTTCTGGTGTAAGCGTTAATATTTGACAGTTGTCTTCTCGTGGTTATCGTTTTGAAAGTTTAGCAGGGAGTTGCTGTTTCGTTTGTAGCAAGCTTTGTGTAAACTAGGCTCTTTCAGAACATATTGATAGTATCAGATATAGAAATGAACTATTATAAAATAATATAACCAGGTACCTATCAGGAGCATGAAATCAAAATCAGTGTTACTCTACAGAGAGACGGGAAGGAGTAGGAGATCCTCTATTAGAAGTAACTGGGGAATTTTTTAAAATACACATTCTTGTGCTCTCTCTCCCAGCATTTTGGGGGAGGAAAGCCCCCAGCACAGTGGCACCACTAAGGGGGTGCAGAAGGTGGGAACTGCACTGGATGACACTGCCAGAGGGGGTGACACCAAACTGACTGTCTATAAAATTTTTGCGCAGTGTTTCAGCAGAAATTTGTTATTTTTTATAAAAATATTCCTATAATTCATTATAACAACAAAAACATTTTTTGTAAGCCCAGCTTGCATGTATCAATACACGTACAAGGCTAAAACTCTATGCTAATTTACTTTTCAAACCTGCTAATGTGCTCTGGTCAGAGGTGTCATTATTACCCAACTACGATGACTGGTTATGTCTGCACACGCTACAAGCACACACTATTGTTTTCATTGCTGCCAGTGTTTTTACTGTTGCAGATTTTGTCAAATTTTCTGGTGTTTTAGCTACAATATTGCGGTAATTAGTATTTGTGAACCTATATCAATAACTTTTTTGAGAATGAAGGAGTAATTAAAGGAAAAGAAGGAGTACTATACCGGAATTACGGTTTATGAGTAACAGTAATATAAAATAACATTGCTAAGGATTCTCTATGGTCTGGTGCTGCAGGAGGTCCATGGGGTGGGGTGACACTGTGAGATACCACACTGGGTGACACCACTGCCCCAGCATTTGGGAATTTTTTAAACCCTCTCTAGATAATTCTGACTTGTTCCATCCCTACCTCTAATGGGTACCACTGTGAGAAGTAAAAGACCCCAGTACCCCCAAATTTGCTTGTGGACAGGAGCTATGGAAGTCTTTAGAGAGGAATTGAATTTTAAATTGAGTTTTGATGGATTAGTAGGAGTCCACAAACATTCTATGAGAAGGAAATAATAGTGAAGGGCTCAGAGGCACCAGAAAGTTAGTAATTGGGGTAAGCCTTACATCGGGTGTGTGAGAAATAGGAGAAACAGTTGGAAATGTAGTCAGGGACCACATACACTTAATGGAAAAATTGGGAATCTAATATACTGGTATGACCAGGCACTTGTCTTGCCTGCAACTAATTCAATGATGGATAATTTCACATTCCCTACTCTCAGTGATATCACTGGGGAAAAATATGAAACCTGAGGTTACTGCTGTTCTTTGTAGCTAAAACTTTGTGTCAGGGAAAATTGTGAGGAACAAAGATGAGTGTGATATTGTTAATGCATTATAAAACAAGACTTTTAAGGCAATGAGCAACATTCCCTGGAGTTACTGACATCTCAGAGATCTTTGAAATGCCCAGATGGAGAGAGATAATATCCACCTTATGTGGGGAAGGTGAAGCAATCTTTTTGTGATTGAACAAATAGATTTTCACAATTATCATTGATCGCATGCTATTTGTTGGGAATTCTTGTCCAAAAATTGTATGATGGGAGTATTAATACTGGTAAAAGCTGATGGTCTTGAATATTTCAGACACTAAACTAAACATTTTAGCTAGTCAGTTACCCCATAATAGCCCTCACAATAATTTTATGAGGCAAGTACTATTATTTATTTCTATTACAGAAATAAAGTAACTGAAATATTTGTAGATTAAATGAATTGCAGAGAGTCACACAATTGTTAGTTAGCAGAGTCAGAATTCACGTCCAGGTCTGGCTGACTCTAGAATGTAAGTGCTTAATCATTGAGCTATGTGACATTTATCACTATTATGATAAATAATTATGAACCTCAAACTGCTTCAAGGAACAGAGAACTGCCTAACAGGAAAACAACTGGGTTGTGGGATGGTAGTTTAGTCTAGACTCACTTTACAAGCATTGTCTGACTGCCAACTATTATAGCACTCGTTTAATAACATTCTCCATGGACGTTAAGAACATTGATGCCTTTGTAATGTTGAAATGCCAGGTTATCATTTTTAGGTTGGTTATGCAGTTTTTGTGCAGTGGTTAAGCTTTTGGCTGCTAACCAAAGGTCTGCAGTTTGAACTCACCATCCACTCCTTGGAAAGCTTATGGGGCAGTTCTACTCTGTCTTGTAGGGTTGCTATGAGTTGAAATTGACTCAAAGGCAATGGGGTGCAATTCTTACAGCAAAAATGCTTCAGCTCTAGAAGGTCACAAAGGATATGATTGCCAGTAACTATCATCTCCAATTTTCCTTGCTTGCTTGCTTAAAGTGAAGATGACTTGAAGCACTTACTGATGAAGATCAGCGGAAGAAGACAAAAATCCTCACAAGTGGATGAACAAGCAACATCATGATAAATGGAGAAAATATTGAAGTTGTAAAGGGTTTCATTTTACTTGGATCTATAATCAACACCCATAGAAGCAGCAGACAAGAAATCAAAAGACGCATGGTACTGGGCAAATCTGCTGCAAAAGTTCTCTTTAAAGTGTTAAAAAGTAAAGATGTCATTTTAAGGACTGAGATGTGTCTACCCAAGCAATGGTGTTTTCAGTCGCCCCATATGCATGTGAAAGCTGGACGATGAATAAGAAAGACCAAAGAAGAATTGATGCCTTTGAATTATGGTGCTGGAGAAGAATATTGAATATACCACGGACTGCTGAAAGAACGAACAAATCTGTCTTGGGAAAAGTACAGTGAGAATGCTCATTAGAAGTGAGGATGGCCAGACTTCGTTTCACGTCCATGTTATCAGGAGGGACCATTCATTGGAGAAGGACATCATGCTTAGTAAAGTAGAGGGTCAGCAAAAAAAGGAAGACCTTCAACGAGATGGATTGACACAGTGGCTGCAATAATGGGCTCAAGCATAACAACAACGATCATGAGGATGGCGCCAGACTGTGCAGTATTTCGTTCTGTTATACATAGGGTCGCTATGGGTCCACGGCACCTAACAACAACATCATCTCCAGATTTAAAGAATCAACTTCTTCTGCTGGTCATATTTTTAACCTCTCTGGGCCTCCGATTGCTCATCATTAAAATAGATATAACAATATTAAGCAACCACAAAAGCCTGTTGTAAAGCATAACAAATGCAAACTGCTAATAACCAACCAAAAAGCCAGCTGTTGCCATCAAGTTGATTCCAACTCATAGCGACTCTATAGAACAGAGTAGAACTGACCCATAGGGTTTCTAAGAAGCAGCTGGTAGATTCCAACTGCTAACATTTTAGTGAGCAGCCAAGCTCTTTAACCACAGGAGTTTGTAAATTAAAGTGCTTCTTAGATTCATTATCATCTTGCTACCCCATTGTCTGCATGAAGGTGCAGATCAGCAAGTCACCCTGCATGCTGGCAATGAGCAAAGTGCTTGAATTTTAGAATGGCATTATCCTCTAACATCATTAAAATGTAATATTCTTGCTTGTTTTCTCTCAAGCAGAACACAGAGTAAAGCCAGATAAATATTGTAAATCACTCACATGCTCACACACACACACACTTGAAATTAGTAAATTAGTGAAGCTACATTCCAGTACTGTCATGCTGTTATTAAAAAAAAATTCAAGTATTTGAATAAATGATGTGATCATTACATATAACATTTCAATTATTACCTAACTTGCAAAAATTTGTCTGCAGAATGCATACATAAAAACGTTAATATGAATAAATGGATGCTTATTTGCATAATTTTAGGAGTTTACATTAAGTACTGTTAAATGTTCTTTAATTTTCCATGTTCTTTTAGAGCTATTTTTTAAATTAACATTAACCAGATTTTAAAATGCAGATTGCATTCCTAATGTACTATGACATTTAGCAAACTACTTACGATTTTATGAAGCGAAGCATTTAAATTAAGGTACTAATCACTGTAAGCTAAAAAGATGTGGCATTATGTATTTTTTTAAACTTTATTATCTATTGATTCAACATATTAATTATGGTCTTTTAACAATGACATGGAAAGTATTTTACCTTGATAAAACAGAAATTTAATGGATATATTTAAAGAAGTTATATCCAATTTAATACCAGCACAAAAATGCATTTTAATTCAAATCAATGATTCTATTGACTAAGATAAAAAGTACTTGAGCTTCTACTTCCAGCAGAGTAATTACATTTTTAAAGTAGAAATAATTGTATCATTTTCATTTATATTTACTAAACATGAATAGTGTTTCCTTAAATACATTTGGCTGCAGAAACAACGTTCTGGAAATTAGAGATGTTTTATTTCATCTGTCTATGTTTTTAATTATACAAATAAATGGTCATTAGTGCTCCACATATTGATAGATTTCTTCAGCTAATGAAATATAATTGTTGTTTACTCTTTTGTGAGCATTTGGAAATACAAACAGCTTTGTTGTCTATAATCGCAAATCATTACACTAACTTTCTTTTCGAGAAATATGCAGACCAAATAAAAGTAACTTCAGCCAATGGAAGTGGCATGGATTCTTTAAAAAAAAAAAAAAAAAAAACTCTTTATTTTCATTTTTAAAGTGAATCTTTAAACCAACAAATATCATGTAATCAACTATAAATAGAGAAAAATGTTGCAGAATTTTCAACCTAGTAATCCCAGGAATTTGCCAACTCTGAGTCTACGGTGCGCTGATGATACCACAGCCAGTGTCTCCCAGAATTTGTCCAGACTGTGACTTTATGAGACTTTTGAATATGATGGGATGAGTACTAATGATTTTAGAGTAAGAAGTTATCATATAGTGCATATGAGGGCCATGAGCAATACAAGATGGGTCTTGCTCACATAGGACTCTGGGAAGGAACAAGAGCACGTGACCAAACAGTGAGCTGGGACAAGAAAAAGCACCCCAAATACCTGACTTCATGGTAATGTCAGTTGGAACCCAATAACTAGTCTAAAAACAACACCATCCATCATAGATTAGACGTGCTTTTCCCTGGTCCCTCTGCACAAATCCTTGCCCATATGCACTAAGTATATAAACCCACACCATATACTGCCCTGTACAGCCCACTACCTGGGTGACTCTTGGCACTTCAGCTGTCTATCCAGAATCCTGGTGCCGACCTCGGTCTGTAAGTTGGCTAATAATGCTAGATCTGATCAATCTGGATTTTTCTGTCTCTTTTTTTGGAATCCAACCTGTGACCCTTGGAACCACTCCTGCCACTGGACCAGTGGAATGTGACAATGCATTGGCATAAAACACTCCTGAAAAATCTGCCACTGATTTGAAAGAAGTAATGTACCTTTACCTCCTGTACTAACATCTTCCCACGTGGGTAGTAATATTACATACTTGAGAATCAACCAGAAATAACATTAAAAAACATAAAAGAAGCAAGGAAGTAGGAGTCTGGAGTGTAAATTGGATTCCACTTTGGGTTTGTGCTAATAAATATATTGCTTTGACAGATATAAAGATTGAAAAGGCATAGCCTTATTGGAAAGTAATAGTGACTTTGAAAGTAAGCCTGCAGGATCAAAAATGCCATTATATGCTCCCACAACAAAGTTTCTACATCAGCTTCCTGTTAAAGACTGGCCAAGGCTGTTCCAACTAGACACTGCTGAGACATCAACCCCACTGCAGGAGCCCCATGGGGTTTGGGATAGAAGCAGGGAAGACAGAGTAAACTAGAAGCCACACAGAAAGTCCATGGTGCAAATGTCTGAGGCAAACCAGAGTGAATTCCACATATGGAGGAGGCAGAGACACTGATCACTTTGGGGGTCTGAACCAAGAAAAGAAGCCAAGGAATTAAGATAAAACAAAATCATATCAGATAAAACTGAGTGGAGAATGGTCTAGAAGTCACTGGGTTGGGGGCAAAAGTAGGAGAATTCTAAGAAATTATTGCCCCCAGCCACACTACCACTCAGATAGTTCATGTTGGAAGAGTTCTGGTCACCCTGCAAGTATAATGCAAAATACACATTCCTGAAGAAAACCTCATGTTGCCCAAAGTTATGCATTCCAAACAAGAGGAGTTATGGGAATACAGGTTATGTTAGACTCCTGAAGCCTCTACAGTTTGGGTCAAGAACTAATAAAAACAATAACACACTAGCACAGTTAAAAAACATTTTAAATTTCTCATAAATAAAAAAATACCTCAGGAAATATCTGATTTTAAGTTATAAGAAGAGTTGAAAGCAGTTTGATGACAGGGGATGTAAGGATAGATTGAGGTTGCTGAGCTACAGACAGACCAAAAGGCACAAACATCAGGCAGCACTGCAAGCAAAATAGACAAAGAACATGCCCAAATCAAGTCAAGAAAAATAGTAAGAAGTGAATTATTCCTCATGTAAAGTACTACCATCAGCCCTTCATATCCAGGAGTCCTGCATCCACAGATTCAACCAATTGTGGATCAAAAGTACAGGGAACCCGGGATGGAAAGGGGGAGTATACTGTCACACTCTGGGGATTGCAACTAATGTCACAAAACAATAGTGTATAAATTTTTGTATAAGAAATTAACTCGAGCTGTAAACTTTCACCTAAAGCACAATGAAAAAGAAAATAATAATAATAATTATATATATATATATATATATATGTATATATATTCAGGGAAAAAAAGAAAGTTCCAAAAAGCAAAACTTGAATTTGCTGCACTCCAAGAACTAGGCTGGCTGAATCCACGAGAATGAAATGATGTGTATGCCCACCCTGCTATAGCCTCCCACCATTTCACCGTTCCTGTCTCTCTAGCACTCCTTGTTTGAGCATTGTTCACCTTATGTCTTGCCATTATTCCTTAAACAATACAGTATAACAACTATTTATATGGCATTTACATTGTTAGGTATTATAAGTAATCTAGAGATGATTTAAAGTATACAGGAGGACGTGTGTAGGTTATATGCGAATAGTATTCCAGTTTTTATAAGGGACTTGAGCATCCCTGGATTTTGGTATCCTCAGGGGTCCTGGAACCAATCCTCCATAGATACCAATGGACAACTGTATATAGCTCTGTATCTTGCTGTGTTCCACTGTATACTTTACATACAGCTTCCATTACTTTTGTCATATTCCAAATATTACTGATCTGGAAAAAATATGCATCAACCAATGTAAATTCACATTATACTAACATCATTCCCCAATTAACCAATTGTGTATGAGTTAATTCAGTGTGTTTGAGTTCGTTAGGAGAGTGAGGGGTGAGGAAAAAGCTGAGTTTAAAACTAAAGTTCAAAGCCCTAAACAGAGGAGAAGAGGCGCTGGTGGCCTCTAAGCTCTTCTCTCCACTGAGTATCAGTCCACCATCTGAGTGACAAGTTGCTTATAGATCCAAAAAGTAAGACTGAAATCCAGCTGTAGATGCCAATCTCTGTATGGGAAACCCTGATATAGTGAATCTTTCCTGGGATTTAAAAATGTAAAATATCTTAAATTATTATCTGTAATTATGAGAAAATTTTAACCTGGTTCATCACTCAGATATATATTATCATAAGTAAAAATTACCACTTTCTCTGCAAGTGGACTTGACTTTATCTGATGCGTTTGTTGCATTAGAGTGGAAAATTTTTTCTTTGTGTCAAATATAATCATAATTCATTAAGGAAAGGATAATATATTTAAATTGTGATCATTTTCATTAATCTACAAAAGAAAGATATTACCACCATTTTTAGGAATGAGCCACTTTACTTTTCTCTGATCTAGGTTGATCAGACCAAATTTGAAGTATTTCATTCTGTTTTGATCACAGCAACGCTGGCCAGCAAAAGTGTGTCCAGATGAAAGTAGCAAGGATGATGTAGGCCCTGAAAGCATGTCATAAGAGGAATGTTTAAGAGGTCTGCAAATATTCTGTCTGGAACAGACAAGTTTAGGAAACTTGATATTTGAAGGGTCATTATGTACCAGAGAGAATTAGACTTCTTGATTGATACATCAGAAGGTAGAACTAGAACAGTGAATGGATTATGAGTGTAAGAAGATCTTACCAGTAATGGAAATGTCCAGTATCAAACCTTCTAGTTTCATAGGATTGATTTTAGCAACACTGAAAGTATTCGAGTTAAAAAAAAAAAAAAAAAAATCAGTGTATCAGGGGTGTAGCCAAGGAGATTCTCATATTGAGTGAAGTATGTCAGTAGACGACTTTTAAGCCATATTATCTGATGTTCATAATCTTAACTCCTAAGCATTTTAGAACAGTATATACACTGTGCTACTTCTCAGTGCTTATTCAGTTATTTCTGAAATTTGGCTGCACATCAAAATCACTTCAGGAGCTTTTGAAAAGTGCAAATATATGTTCTACTCCAAACTTACTGATTAGCATTTCTGGGGAAGGGGGGTGAGGGAATCCATATCTTCATAGGTAACAAGTGATTGTGCTGCATTCAGTCCACTGTCCAAAGCATGGTGCTCCCAAAGTCAAGACAATGAATCCCATCCCTTTATTAGCTCGTTAGGTTTTCAAAATCATCGTTTTAAGTAACTAAAAACTGGGCACCTTAAACTCTGTGGCCAGTTGGAACGGCTAGTGGATTCAGACTCCCAACCTTTTGGTTAGCAGCTGATCGCTTAACCACTGTGTCACCAGGGCTCCAGTTTTATTAACAGGGAGGTTTATTTATGAAAGGACACGTAAGCAGTAGCAGTAGTAGTAGTAGTAATTGCTTACTATAAGATAGGCATGCTCAGCACTTTATATACATATACATTGTCTCATTTTATTTATACAAGCCTATGAGGTAGTGTCAACCTCTAAAAACTGCTTTTGCTACTTTACCAAAAGATGTAGTACCAAGATACTTTATTGTCTAAAATCATAGACTATCAGAAACTTCGCTGTTTGAAATCAGATCCATAAAAATGGAACAAACTACTCTTGCCTGAAATATTTGAGTTGCTTTGACACTGAGAAGCAGCCTCAATTTCCAACCCTGATGTGAAATTTCAGATAAAGATTTTTAGGACATAATATTCAACATTTACCTTAACTTTGTAGTTTCCAAGGAAACAAGAATCCAGAGTCTGCTTTTTTTGACTTAGATCTGATATTAACCTCTTTATACAGAGCCCTACTTTTCTTTGAGCTATCAATATTTTTCTTTATTTAAATTTTATCTAAACTCCATCCTTCCCCAAAATCCTATTATAATCCTGTCTCTTCCTTTGCTTAGTGAGATGCTCATTGGTTCCTCTGGTGTGCATTCTCCCTTGGTGGAGAATGTTAATAAATCTAGTTTTGGGAAACTATAGCTATGTCTCTGTTGTTCTTTACCAGATGGTCTTCATCAGTAAATATTATAATTTTTTTAATTTAAAGATCAGTAAAATTAGATTTAAAAAAGCAGTTAATTCACTCAGGACCAGAGTATACGGCAGAAATAGCATTCCAGTTCAGATCTATGATTTCAAATGCTGTTAACGCTGTGTACATAGAGCCAGAGAATGCTGGAGCTGAAAAAGAAACTGAGGCATGCCATGCACTAACTTTAAGGGAAGAATTAGGACTAGAATCCAAGTATCCTGATCCCCTAATCCACTGTCATATTGGTATAGTTTTTTTTTTTTTTTTTTTTTTTTTGCTCAACTCCTAATCATCAACTTCTTTCTCTTTCACCCGCACCTCCTGGGGACCCAGTATGTCATGTGACTTTCTGGATACCGGAAACCTTCAATGAGTTTCTAACACTGGTAACTTCCAGGTAGCATTTAGTACTTCATCTATTTCCTGGCCATCCCTTCCCTGAAAGAGAAGAGGGTAATCAAATCAAAGTAATGCATCTCAAATTTTTATAGCTGCTGAGAACACAATGCATTAACTCTCCTAGAGACAGTTAATGGAACACTTTTCTAAAATGAGTGCATTCTGTATAGCACGGTCCTTTTCTCCTGTTGTGACTTCTATCCCAAAATCAGAGTGAATGGGTGAGTGGAGGAAAAAAATCAAATTCCATATTTCACTTCTCTGACACCAAAATGTGTTGTTCAATCCAAATCAATTTATTACTAATTCTCTTCCCCTCTGTTCCACTTCTGATTTGACACCAGCTGCAAATATAGCACTTCTTCCTCTGACCTTAACTACCCAGAGCTAAGATAAGATGTCGCAAGATAAAGAGCCCAGTTCTCCAGGCTGTCAAGCCTGCCCAAGACCTCAGACACCAGCCGCAAGCTTCAGTCTCCACGCCACTCACACTTCTGACCTGCTGGCTATAGATTTAGGGTTTTCCCACTACCCCTTCAGGATGCCAGCCATAAGCTCAGAGGCTTCCCAGACTCATGGCCTTCTGACCTATGGGCTAAAAATTTGAGGTTCCCTCTACCACCTCAGGATGCGAGCCATAAACTCAGCAGTTCCCAATCCTCCATGCTTCTGACCTGCTTGTTCTCACTACTCCCTTGGGTTCGATAATTCACTAGAATGATTCACAGAACCCTGGAAAGTACTGCATTTATGATTACAGTTTTATTATAGCAAAAAGAATACAAATGAAGGGCGAGGTCTGGGAGGATTCCCAATGCAGTTTCTATATCCCCAAAAGGCACAAGCTACCCTCCCACGTGCACTGATGGCTCACCAACCAGGAAGCCCATGGAGCTTTTATGTCCAGAGCCTTTCTTGGGGCCTAATTCCATAGGCATGATTGACTGAATCAGCCTACCTCCCCTGAGGTCAGCTAATGTCACAAGGTGGTCTTTCTGACTCAGCCAGCCTCCCCTCAACCCAGTCACCTCATTAGCATAAACTCTTAGGTGTGGTTTGGAGGCCTATAGACAACAAAGACACCTCATTTTTTCAGGAAATTCCAAGGGATCAGCATTATCTCTCAGGAACCAAGGACAAAGACCCAATTACTTCTTTAGACAAAGTTAATGTAAACCCCACAATAGATGATTGTTTATTGAGTCTAGTCTTCTACTCAACCCTAAGGTATAGTTATCCAAGTATGTGTTACCCAAGTCATGTCATTAGAAAGGTGTGTAAGGCAGCAAAAATTATCAAAACTCAAGACATTTTATTAACTATATAGCCACTGATATAAAGGATCTCCTCAAAATCCCACTAAAATACCCTTCCCTGCCTAAAAGTAGCATCTATCTTGAGCCACTTGTTTTTGGATATTGTAAAGATCTAATGCTATTTAATGCAGATATATTGACATTAATAAAAATCACGCAAAAGAGGATTTATGAAATGGAGGAAAGTGTTGTGAGAGGACAGCTCTAATCAGATTATTAAAGAGTGGCTGGCAGATTTATATCCTTTAACAATTGAAGAGAGAAATTATGTGACTATGTCTTCAAAAGAGAATGATTTAAATATCAAAGCATTAAGAGAGACCCTAAAATAACTAAGGAAGGCCTTGGAAGTGTTTTGCAAAAGTGTGTCTTTATGATTGTGCTGTAAAACTAAATGATGAGATTTAAAAAATAAAGTAAAATAATCACATAAACACATACACATATTGACACTTCATTCATCCTATCTTTATGTTAAAGTTAATGCATAAGTGAGATGAAGATAATGGTGATGGAATAATTTGGAAAATGACAGTGAAGAATGTAATTGATGTCACTGAATTGTACATGTAGAAATTTTTGAAATGGTGTAACTTTGGCTATGTATATTTTCACCAAAAAAATAAAAAAAGAAATGTCCTCCAAGGTCGAGAAGGGAGAGTGTTGACATGTCGTGGGGTTGTTAACAAATGTCATGAAACAATACGTGTACTGACTGTTTAATGAGAAACTATTTTTTCTGTAAACCTTCATCTAAAGTACAGTAAAAAAATTTAAACAAAAAAGTTAATGCATAGTTGCAATTGCATCTTATGATTATAAGATAATTTATTTTATTTTTGTGTTCATTTTCAATTTTTTCAAGATAAAATTTCAACTGTAACCTGTCTTCACTTTTAGTAAGTTTTAATATCCACTTAAAGTGGATTAATTTCAAATGTTTGCCTTCTGGTAATAATTGTCTCCAGATGGTGAGAACTCCCTAACTCCTTCCTTGGTGAGAAACACTTGTGTGTGTTTGGGCAATCCTCACTCTCACTTCCCTTGCAAAGCTGGCTTTTTTTTTTCTTTTTTTTTCCTTTCCTTAGATATACCTCCTTTATGTCATCTGCACACATCAGCCCTTCACTTGCTTCCACATTGAACTGGCTTCCATGGCTCCTATTCAAAGTATAGTCTGTAGACCAGTTTCTTTGGCATTACCAGGAAGCTTGTTAAAAATGCAGAACCTCAGACCCCGCCCCAGACTTCTGAACCAAAATCTAGAATTTAACAAGATTCTCAAATTATTTATGTGCATTTTAATGTTTAAGGAACACTGTTTTGGCCATCCCCAAACATGTTTTCTGCAATATTTTATTTTGTGAAATCTAGCGGTCACTCTTGACTTTTTGCTCTCTCTTGCCCCAACATCCATTATTCATTAAGTCCTGTGTAAAGTGAATAGCCCATGTCTTATCCATCTTCTGTCTTTCTCTTAATTCTTACTGGGTTGCTTCTCTCCCAGCAGTCATTCTCATTCCTGAACTTCCTCCCAAGATTTACTGCATCTTTTTCTGAGTCATCTTCCTCTAAATAACATATGGATAACTCTCCTTCCTACAGCTTTTCAAAGACATAGTTGTAGTAATTGCTATTTGCAGGCATACCTCGGAGATATTGCGTGTTCGGTTCCAGACCACTGCAAAAACTGAATATCCCAATAAAGTGAGTTACATGAATTTTTTGGTTTCCTTGTGCATATAAAAGTTACGTTTACACTATACTGTAGTCAATTAAGAGTGCAGTAGCATTATGTCTAAAGAAAAAACAATGTACATAACAAATAAAAAATACTGCTAAAAATGCTAACCATCACCTTAGCCTTCAGTGAGTCGTAATCTTTTTGCTGGGGGAGGGTCTTGCCTCGATGTTGATGACTGATCTGGGTGGAGGTTGCTGAAAGTTGAGTGGCTGTGGCAATTTCTTAAAATAAGACAGCAATGAAGTTCGTTGCATCGACTGACTTCCTCTCACAAAAGATTTCACTGTAGCATGTGATGCTGCTTGTGGGATTTTACTCACAGTAGAACTTCTTTCAAAATTGGAGTCAATCCTCTCAAACCCTGACACTGCTTTATCAACTAAGTTTATGTAATATTTTAAATCCTTTGTTGCCATTTCAATGATGTTCACATGCATCTTTACCAGGAGTAGATTCCATCTCAAAAAGTCACTTTTTTTCTCACCCATAAGAAGCAACTCCTCATGCATTAAAATTTTATCATACGATTGCACCAATTCAGTCACATCTTCAGGCTCCATCCACTTCTAATTCTAGTTCTCTTGAAATTCCCACCACATCTGCAGTTACTTCCTCCAGTGAAGTCTTGAACCCTTCCACATCATCCATTAGGGTTGGAATCAACTTCTTCCAAACTGCTGTTAATATTGATATGTTGACCTCCTCCCATGAATCACGAATGTTCTTAATAGCACCTAGAATGGTGAATCCTTTCCAGAAAGTTTTCAATTTACTTTGCCCAGATCCATCAATGGAATCACTCTTTGTGGCAGCTATAACCATATGAAATGTATTTTTTAAATAATAAGATTTGAAAGACAAAATTAATCCTTGATCCATGGGCTACAGAATGGATGTTGTGTTATCAGATATGACAACTACATTAATCTCCTGGTACACTTCCATCAGAGCTCTTGGGTGACCAGGTGCATTGTCAATGAGCAGTAATTTTTTTTTTATGAAAAGTAGGTCTCAACAGTGGGTTTAAAATATTTAGAAAAGCATGTTGTAAATGGATGTGCTGTCATCCAGGCTTTGTTGTTCCACTTATAGAGCACAGGTAGAGTAGATTTAGCATAATTCTTAAGGGCTCTAGGATTTTCAGAATGATAAAGAGCATTGACTTCAACCTATACTCACCAGCTGATTTAACCCCTAACAAGACAGTCAACCCGTCCTTTGAAGCTTTGAAGTCAGGTATTGACTTCTCTCTAGCTATGAAAATGCTAGACTGCACCTTCTTCCAACATAAGGCTGTTTCATCTACATTGAAAACATGTTGTTTAGTGTAGCCACCTTCGTCAATTATCTTAGTTAGATCTTCTAGATAACTTGATGCAGCTTCTACATCAGCAGTTGCTGCTTCACCTTGCATTTGTATGTTATGGAGATGGCTTCTTTCCTTAAACCTCAATAACAAACTTCTGCTAGATTCACAGTTTTCTTCTGCAGCTTCCTCACCTCTCTTTGCCTTCATAGAATTGAAGAGCATTAAGAGCTTGCCCTGCATTAGGTTTTGGCTTAAGGAAATGTTGTGGCTGGTTTGATCTTCCATCCAGACCACTAAAACTTTCTCCATATCAGCAATAAGGCTCTTTCCCTTTCTTATCATTCATTTGTTCACTGGAGTAACATTTTTAATTTCCTTCAAGAACTTTTCTTTTGCATTCACAACTTGGCTAAATGTTTGGTGCAAGAGGACTAGCTTTTGGCCTGTCTCAGCTTTTGACGTGCTTTCCTCACTAAGTTTGATCATTTCTATCTTTTGATTTAAAGTGAGAGAAATGTGACTCTTCCTTTCATTTGAATACTTAGAGGCCATTGTAGGGTTATCAACTGGCCTAATTTCAATATTGTTCTGTCTCAGGGAACAGGCAGGCCTGAGGAGAGGGAGAGAAATGGGAGAATGGCCAGTAGATGGAGCAGTAGAACATATACAACATTTATTAAGATTGTCATCTTATATGGGCTTGGTTCATGGCGTCCCAAAATAATTACAATAGTAACATCAAAGATCACTGATTACAGATCACCATAACAAATATAATAATAATGAAAAGTTTGAAATATTGCAAGAATTACCAACATGTGACACAGAGACATGAAGTGAACATATGCTATTGGAAAAATGGTAACAATAGAATTTCTCGACGCAAGGTTACCACAAACCTTCAGTTTGTAAATAACACACCTGTGAAGTGCAATAAAGCAAAGTGCACTAACACGTGGCATACCTGTAGTAATGTCTAATTTTCTTGGCAAGCTACATGGCCCTTTCTTCTCTGGTTCCTACTACTGCTCAAACCCCATCTCCTCCCTCTACCAACCCCATCATGCACTGTCCATTGCCCCTACTCTATGCTACTTCGAGCTCCCTAAATAACATGTGATCTCCTACACCTCAGTAGTATGTTTCCACATGCTGTTCCCAGTGCAAAATGGCCTTTTTCTCCTGGTCCTCTTAGGAAATTCTACTGAATTCATCTAGGGTCACTGTTTCTCTGAAGTCTCCCCTAGCCTACACAAACAGAATTAATTGCTAAACTGTTTGTCTCATTGTACTTTGTACAAAGAACTTATCACATTATATTGGAAATTAATTTTACAAATATATTTCTCCCTTGTTTCTGTCACCTCCTCACTCATCAGGAGATCTTAAAGAAGAGTTAATTTTAGTAATCTTTTAGCTCTGGTATTTAGTGTCTAGCAGATAGAGAATGATCAATAAATCTCTGTTGAATGAATAAATTATTCACCATGAAATCAACCTTGTTCCTCAAACTTAATTCCAAATGTAATTTTTGTAGAAAAAATTGACTAATTTATATGTGTATTTTAATAAATACATTATTGAAAGAGAAAATGTATAAGAGAGGAAACTGATTTTTAATCACTGATATAATTATTACCCACTCCTAGAAGAAGAAACTATTAATGAGGCTCACTCTAATGAAGCACCACCATTATGGAACTGTAGTTATAAAGCAGTCCCCAGTTTTAAATTCAATAACTTCTTGGAAACCATATGGATTGCAGTAACAGGTAAAATGTAGCCTGAGTATTTATGTTTGAATTTTAAGAAAAGAGAAGTTTTGTTTTGTTTTAATGTTAAACATGTGGAGAAGTAAGCATAAAATTTCCAGATATGAAGCGCAAACTACACCTATTCCTCACTTATCGATATAGGTACGTTCCAAAGACCAGGTCATTATGTCAAAATCAGCATTATGTGAAAATGGAGGATGACCACATCAGATCACAAAATGCAAGATGACTAAATCACTACATAAGTACCAAATTACATCATTATATAACTGCCAAGTTACATCATTACATAACTTCCAAACCACTGAGAATCACGGCTCACCCAAGTTGACGCATAAACTTAACCATCAGAGCCAGTGTGACTCTCGCCTCGTACCTCAGCCTTTGTTACTGCGAGACATATATGTTGTTAATGCACAAATAGATAGTAGATTTTTTACTATTGTCATAAACGTGAAATATCAGATAACAACATTAGTCAATAAGTGAGGAGTAGCTGTATTAGAATTGTCTGTGCTGAAATTTCAGCCATATACTAGCCAATGGTTAAAAATATCTGAACTCATCAGAACCATTTGGAGAGCTCTTGGAAACTATCTTCCAATACTAATTGAGTGTAGAACACACAGAAAAAGCACAATCAAGTTTTGTGAAAGTGAAAGAGGAGAAGGGAAGAAGGAAGGAAGAAAGGAAGGGAGGGAAGCAAGGAGTTGTGAACAAATAAAGAAAAGAAGGGAAGATGGAAGGATACTGGAAAAAAGGAAAGGAAGGGAGAGAGAGAAGGAGTGGGGAAAAGAGAGAGAAAGAGGATGTTTTGCAAAGATAATCCAGTTTCAGTAATGACAAATACCTCAGCACTCTTCATGTTATATCTACATACCTTCTTTTCAGAGACCTGACAAGAAGACTTTATACTAGGATTAAATTTTCAGCACTATACTTTGTGACTTAGAATGTGTGTATCAGAATTCAAACTACTCCTTGTGGATGTGTGCATGTAATTTTGAATACTATTTTCTTGATAATAGAAGGTCCTTCAAGAGTCTGATGCTTTTGCCTGTCTGCCTTCTTTGTCAAAGAAAATGCTATTTTCCAAATAACTGTTATTTCTTTTTCACAGACTCTTTGCACGCAATAGTTCTACATTTTGGTTTAGATAAATATCATAAATTTATTTTGTTGTTGGAAAGAGAGGTCAAAATGTAAAGTAGTATGGCAAAATATGCAGACAGAGGAAGGTCTAAAGTATATAAATCCCTACTATTTGGAATATAGAACCAAATTCCTTATGATATATTTTATGTTATTTTAGATCGCATAGTCAGTATACTATCAGTTTGCTTGAGTTGGTTAGAAAATTAGAGGTCATCTTTTAAAACTAGCTCAAGCACTATCTTTTCTATTAAAGTCTTTTCCGACCATTTTCACCACATAATCTGAATCTCTTCTTTACTACTCCACTGTACCCCAATACTTGTAAGATTGGAACTATCTGACTCTAATGTACATAATTACTTTTATTCTGTTACAGTCTCCCATTGATAAATTATTCAAAAGAGGAGGCTATATCATACTAATCTTGTAAATTTCAGTATAGTACAGTTCCTGGCCCAAAAACTGCACTTAATAAATGTTTAACAGATCAGTGCCTTTAAAGATCAATGAAAAAGTAATAAAGTACTTTTGCTTATGTTTTCCGACAACAGAAGACAATACATAATTAGTTTAGGAAATGTAGAGAGAACAAAAATTATTAAGAAGAAGAAAAAATCAACTATTTAATTTCATTACTAAGAGACAACCATTGTCAACATTGTTTCCTTATACTTATCCATTGTCAAGTTCATACTTCTATATGTCATTGGAACACTTTTAGATGAGTATTCACTAAAGTAGTTTTTAAGTCAGTTTACTCATTCATTATAAATTTTTTTTTAAGGTCGATAGATAATAGAAATTGAAGTTGTCAAGGATTTTATTCTATTTGGATCAACAATCAATGTTCATGGAAGCAGCAATCAAGAAATCAAACAACATATTGCATTGGGCAAATCTGCAGCAAAAGACCTCTATGAAGTGTTAAAAAGCAAAGATCTCACCCATACCGTGGTTTATTCAATCGCCTCATATGCATGGGAAAGCTGGACAATGAAAAAGGAAGATCAAAAGATAATAGACACATTTGAATTGTGGAGTTGGCAAATACTGAATATACTATGGACTGCCAAAAGAACAATAAATTAGTTTTGGAGGAAGTACAGCCAGAATGCTCCTTAGAAGCAAGGATGGCGAAACTTCATCTTGTTACTTCGGGCAAGTCATCCAGAAAAACCAATTGCTAGAAAAGGATATCATGTATGGTAAAGAAGAGGGTAAGCAAAAACAAAGGAAACTCTCCCTGAGATGAATTGACATGGTTGCTTCAACAATGAGCACAAACATAGTAACAATTTTGAGGACGGAGCAGGACCAGGCAACTTCTCATTCTGTTATACATAAGGTTGCTATAAGTCAGAGCCTACTCAAGGGCAACTAACAACAACAATAGTTCCTAATTACACTGAACTATAAAAGAGCAATTTAGTGAAGTAACGAGTGTGTACAGCTTCATCTATGTGGTGGTTCTATTAATGACTTGGCTTAAAATGTTTTTCTGAACTCTTTTGGTAAGATTGCATAACATTCATTGACAAAGTATGCCTAACCTATTCCAAGTCCAAATCTTTAGACATTATATCTCACTCTTTGTTGCCAAGAGCTTTCAAATAACAAAACAACCTTGACCACACATATTAATGAGAGAATAATGCTGATAAATACTACAGTTAATGTTACTGTATAACAACTAATTGAAGATGTCCTGTTATTTTTGTGAATTTGTCAAAAAGGGGGCTACAAGTATAATCCTTCATACTTTGATGTTTGGAGATGTTTACTGCCACCAGATTTTTGGTTTCTGCTAAATATACATTTCATGAAGGAGACAGCTTTATGAAACTCTTACAACTTTTCAGAAAATTGCGCATTTGAGGATCCAATTTTGTTCTTTCATGCTACCACTGAAACAGCTTACTTTCTGATCACAAGGCAATTTTCCGACCTCTTTGAAATTTTTCTTCCTAAACAATTTCTTCCAGAAAAGCTTTTGGCAATTTAACACTTCAGTCTGCCCTGGTGAGACGGATGAATTAGAAAACTCTGAAAATAGATTCCAATGAAAGTGAAGCAGGGGCCAAAACCTTTTCCTGAGAGTCAGTGTCTCCCTGGTGAGATCTTTGTTCTGTCACATTCAGAACATAAACTCAATAAGTGAAGACATGTTGCTTTTAATTTTTGAGGTTGGTGTTAAGTATTCATCTTCTGAGAGCATAGAAATGATTGATTAAACTGTAATGCTTTGCCCACATAATCCCAATGATTTAAAAAAGGGTAAATCTTGAAATTCATATATACTGTATTACTGTTGTTGTGAGCATCTGTATGGGTGAGTGAGTGAGTGAGCACGCATTAAGAGTTAAACCCATACCGTCTAGAATGTGATTATTTGGGCTCATATACCATCCCTGCCATTACTAGCTGTGTGACCTTAGTTAAGATACACAATCTCTCAATGCCTCAGCTCCTCATCTATAGGTTAATTAGAGTAACATACCTCCTCATGGAGATTTTGTAAGGATAAAATGAGTTCATACATGTTAGGTTCTTAGCATAGTGCCTGGTAGACAGTCAGAGCTGAGCAGATGCTAGCTATTATCATTACTATTAGATAGGAAGCTTCTGAGGGTGGGTAGCTAGAATGGCCTTGCTTTGTATACTTTCCAGAATACTATTACCAGTAAATTTCTATGAACCAATCATAATAGAAAGATGACTATTCTCTACTTTAAAAATTCATTAATAATAAAGCCTAAAACTGTAAAGTTCTTAGAATAAAAAATAGGACCAACACTACAGGCCTTAATACA
>NW_004444080.1:3313810-3330835 GCF_000243295.1 Trichechus manatus latirostris | reverse complement strand
AAAAAAAAAAAAATTTAATATAAGCCTTCAATTTGTAATTCATCCCAAAGTTTAATAATCTTTGCTTCTTTATTACAAACAATTTCTATGCCTGTTCTTTCTTCTATGACCATGGGGAAAGATACATTGACATCATTTTCTCTGGAGCAATGATGGCCAACATTGACTGAGAGAGTTTCTCATTTAACAGGTCCTATGGTAAGTGCTTTATATGCAGCAGTTTATTTTATCCTACAAATGTCTAAAAAAAAAAAAAATCTGCTGCCATCGAGTCAATTCCGACCCACAGTGACCCTATAGGACAGAGTAAAACTGCCCTGTACTGTTCCCAAGGAGAAGCTGGTGGATTAGAACTGCCGACTTTATGGTTATTAGCCGTAGAGTCCCTGGTAAATATATTATGTGTAAATCCATATGCATAGAGTTATATGTTTTATATGCATAAATAGATACATCAAAGCATGGTCACCAAAAAAAAAAAAAAAATGGTAGTGGGACTTTAAGTGAGTTTTACTTTGTTTCATATATTTTAATGTCTTACTCACATTGTTTTAAGGGTTATATTCTCCTATTATCCCCAGTTTACATACAAGAAAACTGAGGCGCTAAGAAATCACGCAGCTAGTAGTTTAGCAGTGCCAGCGCAGAGAGCAATGCCACTGCAGAAATGAAATTTGAGCTCTTAAGAGTGGCTCCATATTATAGAAGGGACTATACAGGAAATTCAGTTTAATATCTTCATTTGCCGGTTGAAAAACTTAAGACCCAGAGCAAGACAGTGATTAAGCTAAGGAAAAAATATAAGTTAGGTGCCTTATAGTCTGAAGGTCTCTCTGTCACACCACTCTAAATCCTCGAGCCTGATCCTAGATTTATATTTTCCCATTCCTTCAATTTTTAGTAGAAAATCACGGGAAACAAACGTGTTTGCCCTGAATGTATTCCTCCCCATACATCCATTTTTTCTCCTTTGAAGTGGCAGCAACAGCTGCCGACAGAGGATCCCCGAAGCTTATAAAGCATCAGTCAGTTTCACAGATGAAGGCAAAGATGAGAAGACACAAATCCCTCCTTTAAAGAACTTTGCTAATGTTTTTCACTCTAAATTCATTCTTTCAGTAGTGAGCACTTTTAAGACAAACTTGAAACCTCAAGGCAGGAATGGCAAAACACTGATTTCTGGAAGCTACATGTGGTCCCTAGTTGATTGTCAAAAGCTAAATTGAAGGAGAGTTGGGTGAATGTACACTCAGTTCTCTATCTTCTCTAATTTATTATAATAATTATAATTATTTAAAAATAATAATAATTTTTTTTTCCCATAACAGTCACTCCACCTTCCCTATGCTATTGGAGACAAACTTGATTAACCAAAAGAAAAGAGGAAAAGAAGATTGATTCCATATTTATTTAGGGTTCCAGTGACCTTTGAGGCTTAACAGAGAAACAAGAACAAGCATTGGAGTCAGTACTTCTTGGCTAGACCAAAAATGCTTAAGTTTTAAATGTGGAATTTAGAAGGAAAAGACATTCTTAACTATAAGCACAATGTTTCAATATTTTTACACTAGCCTTTCCTCAAGCAAACACCCATCATGCACAAGTAAAAACACATATGCAAAATACAAAGGTTGAATAAATTACAGTGACACTTTTTGCAAGAATAGGCTTTATTGTATCCTGTCCCTGAAAAATAGTGTTTTTTTTTTTAATTGAAGGCAGGCCAAGAGCAAAAAAGTAATATATTTATTTATTCATTCTTTTAATAAATATTTATGTTGAGCCTACTGTGTGCTAGGGACTCTTCTAGGCTTTGAGGAAAACTCAGTGAACAAAACAGACAACATTCCTGCCCGGAAGGAGCTTACTTTCTAGACGGAGAAACAGATAATAAGTAAAATCAGTACATAAAATCAATAGTATCCTAATTTGTGGTAAGTTCTAAGGGAAAGAGAAGTAAAGCCAGAAAGAGACAATATGGAATATCCAGATGAGAAGAGCAGAAATTTTAAATGGCACGGTCATTACAAATTTTAAAAGATGATACTTGAATAAAAACATAAAGAAAGTGAGATGACATCTAGGGGATGAGAATTCCTAGAGAACAGCAAGCGCAAAAGCCCTGAGGAAAAAGACTACCTTACCAGAGTGGTTCCAACAGAGTAAACAAAAGGAAAAAGTTATAAGAAATTAGATGAAGAGGTAAGAACCCATTGCCATCGAGTTGATTCGGACTCATAGCGACCCTATAGGACAGAGTAGAACTTCCCCATAAGGTTTCCAGGGAGCTGACATTTTGGTTAGCAGCGGGTTGTGCTAAAATCTTTGACTCTTACTGTGAGTGAGGTGGGAATCTATTGAAGAGTTTTTAGCGTAGGAATAACATGATTTGCCTTATATTTTAACAGGATTACTGTGGTTCCTGTGTTAAAAAATTAACAGAAGAGGTACAAGATCAATATTGATGACTTTTGTAATAATCTGGATGAGACATGGTGGTGACTTGGAACAGGACAGTGGCAGTAGAGAATGCTGGATATGTTTTGAAAGTGGAGACTAGACTTGCTAATGGAACTGATAAGAGATGTAGAAAAAAAAAAGTAATAAGTTAAGGTTGAAACTGAAATTTGACCCTGAGAGAGTAAAACATGGAATTGTCATTAACTGAAATGAGGAAGACTGAAGATATGGCTGTGTGTGCGTGCATATGTGTGTGTGTGTGTGTGTGTGTGTGTGTGTGTGTGTGTGTGCACTCACACTGCTGTTTTTTGTTTGTGTTTTGTTTTGTTTTTGCAGGCGGAGCTCATAGCTCATTTTTGAACATGTTCAATTTAAGATGTCTATTAAACATCAAGTGGAGATGTCAAGTAGATAATTGGATATACTGGTTTGAATTCACAGGAGAGGTCTGAGAGGAAGAAATGAATTTGGGAGTCATTAGCATATAGATGAGGAAGAATCAGCAAAAGAGACTGAGAAAGAGAGGTCAGAAAGTTAGGGGAAAAACTAGATGAGTATGGTATCCTGAAAGCCAAGTGGAAAAATTATTTCAAGGAGGAGAAAGTAAAATTATACTGAATGCTGCTCCTAGGTCAAGGAAGACTGAGAATTGATTGCTAGACTTAGCAATCTGGGGGTCATTGTTAGTCTTGATGGAAACAGTATCAGTAGAGTGGAGATATATTGTATTGGGCAAATCTGCTGCAAAAGATCTCTTTAAGTTTAAAAAGCAAAAATGTCACTTTGAGGACTAAGGCGTGCCTGACCCAAGCCACAGTATTTTCAATTGCCTCATATGCATGTGAAAGCTGGAGAATGAATAAAGAAGACCAAAGAACTGATGCCTTTGAATTATGGTGTTGGTAAAGAATATTGAATATACCATGGACTGCCAAAGAAAGAACTAATCTGTCTTAGAAGAAGTACAGCCAGAATGCTCCTTAGAAGCAAGGATGGCGAGACTTGTCTCACGTACTTTGGGCATGTTATCAGGAAGGACGAGTCCCTGGAGAAGGATATCATGCTTGGTAAAGTAGAGGTCATTGAAAGCAAGGAAGACCCTCGAGATGGATTGACACAGTAGCTGCAACAATGGGCTCAAGCATAGCAACGATTGTGAGGATGGTGCAGGACAGGGCTGTGTTTCATTCTGTTGTACACAGGGTCACTATGAGTCAGAACCAACTCAAGGGCACCTAACAACAACAGAGTGGTGAGGTGTGGACAAAAACCTTGTTAGAAAGAGAGAAACTGAAGGCAGAAAATACAGACATCTCTTCCAAGAAGGTGTGCTGTAAAGGAAAGGTGACAAGTAGGGGGCTGGCTGGAGAGAAAGTAGAATCAAGAAAGTTTTGTTTGTATAAAATAGGAAATAACGCTTGTGGCACAACAGTTAAGTGCTCAGCTACTAACTCAAAGGTTGGCATTTTGAACTCACTCAGCACCTCTGAGGGAGAAAGATCTGGCAACCTGCTCCTGTAAAGATTAAAAAACCCAAACCAAACCAGTTGCCATCCAGTGGATTCCAACTCAAATCCTACGGGGCAGTTCCACTCTGTCACATAGGGTTGCTATGAGTCAAAACCATAGTTGTTGATAACATCTAACAACGACAACAAGAGGGTGTTTGTATAGTGTTGAGAACGATTCATTAAAGAGGGAAAATTTGTTAATGTGGGAAAGAGAGATAAGAATTAAGAGAGTTGCCCTTGAGTAGATGAGAGGTATGTGATCTCCTGCAGTGCTACTCAAAGGGTGGTCCAAGATGTCAGCATCACCTAGAAGTTTGTTAGAAACGCAAATTATTTGGCCCCACCTTGGAGTTAGTCAATCAGTTTCTTTCAGAGTGGGATCTAGGAATCTGGGTTTTAACAATCAGGCCAGGTAATTCTTATGCACACTAGAGTTTGAAAGACACTGATCAAAATGCACAGGAAAGAGATCAGTCTTAACTAGAAATGCAGTTTATCTGTAGCAACAGGAGAGAAGGTAGCTTATGTGGGCACAGGTGCAGGCAGGTAGATAGATATTGTAGTGGGAGCTTGTGGAAGTTCTCTTGTAATTGCTTCAGCTTTTCAGTGGAGGAGAAAGCAAGGATATCAGCCTTTTTCTTTACATTGAGTTGGACTATTAGCCCCAGAGACACAAAATGAGTTGGTTTCATACAGTAAAGTTGCATTATTCACTTTGACTGAATTACAAAACAGCATATACTCCAAGTCAATCTCAGCTACCCCTTGTGAACAGAATCGCAAAACTTCCCACCTTTAATAAACCAAAATCAAACCCATTGCCGTCTAGTTGATTCCTACTCATAGCAACCCTACAGGTCAGAGTAGAACTGCCAAATAGAGTTTCCAAGGTGTGCCTGGTGGATTCGAACTGCTGACCTTTTGGTCAACAGCTGTAGCTGTTAAGCCTAATTGTTTCTTCAGTTGATCTACTTTTTGGCTTGCCCCAATCATGCCATTTCTTACCAAAGATAGGGCTTCCATTTACTGAGCACCTGACCAGCTACAGGCACTTTCAAATACATTCTCTCTCCATTCAGTGTTTAAAACAACCCTTTCACATAGGTGCTTTTATCCCCATTTTACAGATAAGAAAATGGAAGACTCAGAGACACTATGTAACTTAGTCAATGTCACCCAGCTAGTAAATGGAAGAATCTGGAGAACCACCTCTAAACTCCCTTTAAGGTGCTGCAGCAGGGAGAGCTATTTGTCTGTCTGGTCATTCACATACTATACCGCCTGCCCGCAATAGACAGCATCCCCAAAGTGACTTCAACACAAGCACTCTGTCCTCCTAACTTCTATTTTATACCATTTTTCTTACGTAACTTACTAACAAAAGCCCACTTTCTTCTTCCCAGCAGTTACTCTGGTTTAACTTTTGGCCAATACAGTTCATTTTTCAGTGTTATACCCAACTGCTTCCTCCTTCTCCTTCTTCTCTCCTCCTCCTCCGTCCTCCTTTTTCTCCTGCATCTTCTTCTTCTCTGCTTCAATAATTCCATCAACCTCTATAGTTGTGCCTTTACAACTACATCTAATATGCCATTTTTCTCTCTGCCTCAAATCATCTACCATAGAAAGCTTGAATGTTTTAAACTACAAAAATAAAGTCCATGTAGACTATTCCATCTTAAATTCTCTGTTGCTTAGCAAGTGATCTCAGTCTCTCCCTTCATTTTGCTTAAAGTCAAACTTTTGGATCACAATTACCTCATTAATTGGTTATTTTCTACCAAATTTTACTTGACCATTGGGTTTTTAAATTCATTTGAATTTCTTTTATCTGTCTAGGCCGTGTTCCCCAGCAACCCACATGCACCTTCTCATAGCCCTCAAACTAGAAAGTATACATTGAGCATACAGAACAGCAATCAATCTTTGTGCTCCCAAATCAAGGAAAAAATAAAAATTCCAGTAACAGACCATGTCAATATTAGGTAAAATTGCCTATAAGTCTTTCTCAGTCAATATTTATTTGCTTATTAATTATTTATTATGTAGATCTATCATGAAGTATTTTCTGGGTAATAAAAAGACAGGTACCATAAAAAAATCTAATGAATAAATATATTAATCAATATCTTTCAGCTTTCCACAAGCAAAAATACACTGTCGAACTGTAGGTTTTATAGTTATTGATCCTCATTGAGATTCTAAAAAGAAAATAAATGTATAACCAGTTAGGTCACATTTTCTGTGAGATTATTAACCTCAGTAACATTTTCGCTATTTACTAGTGACAGAATTTTTTTTTTAATTTGTTATTTTTAAAGATGAATGTATAGGTAATTAAATACAGAGATTATGTTGAATTAAAGTCTGAATAAAACCTCTGGTAATTTTAAGATTGCTCGTTCCTGAATTAACCACTCTTGTCATCTACGCAGGACACAGGGAAGGGAGTCCCTGGGTGGTGTAAAACGTTAAGCGCTTGTCTACTAGCTGAAAGTTTGGCGGTTCAAACCCGCCTAGAGGTGCCTCGGAAGATAGACCTGGCTATCTTCTTCCAAAAGATCACAACCTTGAAAACTCTATGGAGCTGTTTTACTCTGCACACAGGGGGTATGAGTCCAGATCGATTCAATGGCAGCTAACAACAACAACAGCATGTAGGACGTATTATTTTCACTAGGCCATTAAGTTAATGTGGGCTGGTGAAATTAACACTTTTCTGGACTTCATATGTGGAAACATTATCATCTAGTGACCCACTCTACCAAAGACAACTCACTTTCTATATGTGACAACGATTCTATCTTCTCCCGAAAGTCATATTTCTTCCTGTATTTCTTACCCTGATGCATGGCACTCATCATCCAAACCCTAAACCTGTAAATTCCCCCAGGTAATTACCTCTCTCTCACTTCTCACATCTATTCAATTGTTAAGCACTGTTTATTCTACCTCTAACCTCTATGGAATCCATCCTTTCAAACCCCACTGACAGTGTCTTATTCCAGGACCTCATCATCTCTTTCCTAAACTATGAGAATATCCCCTCCATGACCTTACTTTCTCTGATGTGCCTTGCTCTCCCTGTAAGCCACAACTGTTTATCGTACATCATAAAAGTGTCAAAGTAATAATCCAAGAAATAAACTAATGACTTCACTGCTTTGCTTAAAACGCTTGAATAATATACAAGATAAAAGCCATACACCTTTGGGTGGCCTTGAAGTACTCAGAGCTGGTTGCTGTCAGTATCTCCAGCCTCATTTCTTGCTACTTGCTCCATCAGCCCTCATACTATGCTTGGGGAACTTCTGCACTCACTGGGTTTACTGTCATCAACACAGGCTGCTACTTCTACATAAAATAATCACCTCCCCCATCTGCAAACTAGGACTCAACTTCTAAAATGAAAATTATAATGATAATCACTTCACTAGATTATAAAAGAGCGCTACAAACTATTTAGCTCTCTACAAATTGTAGTTATTTTATTTCCCACACTAATAATGATAATAATGTGAGCCTATTTCAATAAGTGCCATTTGAACCTGTTCTAAAAAAACACATTTTAGCTTTCTGTTGTTATAAACATCATCGAATCATAAACGTTCACTATTGTTCTCTTTCAGTTTTTTAGTGTAATTATTAGCATCTCTGGGAGATTGCAAGAAGCATTCCATTTAGATTTTTATTATTTCTTCTTTTCTTTTTAATCTGCTAATAACAGCACTCCTTTCCCTGACATTCAATCCTATATTCTTCTAAAGATGCTATTATTTTGTCGACTGATAGTTCCTTAATAAGTATAATTGCCATCTGCCACCTTACATCTTAAATTATCCAGTAATTGCGTGTGTATTAGTTTTCAATTTTAGAAATCAAGCTCTTAAAAAGACACCTCCTTCCTTTATTAAAATCAGGTAGCGTGTCAGCTGTATTTTTCAAACATTTAGATTTGTAAATCTACTTTGCTTGCTGTCATTACCTCATTGTAATGCTAATGTAAAATGTCACAATTCTTTCTATGAATATTATGTGTTACTTACTGCTAAATTTAGTACATAAACAAGAGTGCTTTTATGCTCACTGGTTTCTCATATGATGTGATTTTTGAAAGACAAAGAAAAATAATATTTGGTTTTTCTGGGCACTGTGCTTAAGAGCTCAGGCTGCTAACCAAAAGGTCTGCAGTTCAAATCTACCAGCCACTCCTTAGAAACCCTATGAGGCAGTTCCATTCTGACCTGTAAGGTCACTATGAGTCGGAATAGACTGGACTGCAATGGATTTTGGTGGTTACAAAATAGAGATGGACTGAAATCATTTCAATATATTTTAAAAAGAAAAAAAAGTGGCCTGGATTCCAAGCTAATAGACGCAGGCAAGATTTGAGGAGTCCGTCAGTATTCACCTCAGTTTAAAGCTGTTGTAGGGAACAAAGACACATGTGTCTCTATAAATATGTATCACTTTCAATTTTATTAAAGGCTTTTTTTTTTTGTTTCTCCTGTCAAAACTGTTTAAGAAATATATATCCCTTTGGCTGAAAATTCCTGATACAAACAATTGCAGACTTTTCCTACGGAATCAAAACAATATTCTTCCTTTTGGTAACATATTCCTTTCCATTTAATTTGCATTCAACTATATTTCCCTATGTGTCTTTTCTTTATATTTTTTATTTTAAAACACATATATTGTACAAGATAATGGTCCCTGGCTTATTCCATTTGGGACCGGATTTGTGGATTTGGGCAATTTGTAGTATTTGTTTAAAGAATAAAATAAAATTACCCATAAGTCCCGGATTCAATATACCACATTTGCCAACTGAACTCTAATAAACAGATCATTGAATTTTCTAGCTGGAAGGGACCTTGGAGAGTATGGAGTCCAACACCCACAAACTGAAGTCAAAGAACATAAAGTCACGGCCCAGTCACGCAGCTATCCAGAGGACAAGGGCTAGACCCTCAGACTTCCTGAACCCAAGTCCTGTGCCCTTTTAAATAAACCACATGCTCTTCTCAAAACAGAGACTTCCAATATCAGTCTGTCATTTCTCACAAGGTGAAAATAGAGTTAACTGAGTCTGTGTGTGACTGAGCACTTAGGAAGCACTCATTCTCAGAAGCATAACTGGGAGCCTATGCCATTTCTCTAACAGAAGTTTTACTCCTGGGCTGTCTTTTCTGTCTGTTCACATGCAAAGCTGCACAGGGTAATGTCCTCTACAGGCAGTAGCATTAAGCTTTGGCTATTATTTTAAAGGCAACGATGCAAATTTTAGGTTATTGTTTAAAAAATAATAATCTCTCACCCTCAATATCTGATCATCTTGGAAATCACTTGCAGACTTTGTTTTTATGCTCTCCCTAAAAGCACTCTGCTCATGCCCAGAGAAATCTGTAGATATTAAGTTTGGTGTTTGAAATGTGCACTTTGGCAGACTTCCATTAAAAGGTGTATTTTTTATGAAGAATAAAGAGCAGCTGATTATACTTACACAAACCCCGGAGGAAATGGACTCCGTTGATGGTAACTGACTAGAGTGGAGCTGGAAAAGCTCACGTTTCCCCCTTCCTGCAACCTCTGCTCTGATAATTACCAGTCAAGCCCCATTAAGAATTTTTTTGTTTGATGATCCTGCTAAGTGTCCGGCAAGGGAGGAAAAGGAAGGTCAAGGCACTTCCCAGGGGGGTGGGGGAAGGAGGTTCTGTGAGCTTTCCCGGGTGATGAGAGCTAGGGAAGTTGATCTCCTTTCATGCTGTAGATGTGGCTGCTGCAGTCACGCCTCTCGCTGCTAGCCTAGCACCGGGATCCTAATCAGTCACTATGAAAACTCATTAGCTCCACAGCGATGAGTCCTCCACTGCTGAAGCTTGGCGCTGTGCTTAGTACCATGGCAATGATCTCAAACTGGATGTCCCAAACTCTCCCATCCTTGGTAGGACTGAACACCACGAGGCTATCAACGCCAGATACCTTAGTAAGTCACTGGGGTGGTTTGGCTATCTTGGGGAGTAAGTGTATTAAACCAGTTGGCTTTATTTTGTAAATTGCTAAGGCTGAGATTTGGCTTACCTATTTACAGGTCTGTTTCAAAACTACAATATTTATGTGGTGACTTTAGTAATGGATATTTCTTTACGAATACTTTAAAGTTACACCCCCCCACAAAAAAGTGGAGTGTCTGAGAAATTAGCTGTGAAAGGAAATACTAGGCTCATTAAATTCTTAAAAATGAAAAGTTTTAATATAATTGTATTCATTTGAGGTTTGGGGGGATTTTTATAGAAATATTTTTTATTATTAGTTTACTTCTTTTCTAATGTCTGTAAAATCCCCGTAATTTTTCCCACAGAGTATATTCTATCTGATCTAATTTTAGTATAGCAGGTTATGCCTGGGAATTAATGGCTGTGACTGCAATGAATTCAGTCAGGAAAACCACATCTTTTAAACATAAATGAATAAAAACCTTGAAATTTAAAGCCTGTCAAAAAGACTTTTAAGAAAGCTAAGAAACATGACAAACAGGAAATTTAATAAAAATAGCTTCCTGCATTGTTTAATTCTTATAAATACTTTTTCAATCATAGGTCTAGCTCTTGTGGTCTTCATTCACCTAAAATTAATGGGAAAGTGCTTTTACCCCTCCCCACATTCTAGCAAAGTCTTTTCTGATAGTTTGAAACAAGGTTTGGTTAGCAACACTCCAAAACCTTTCAGAGGAAAATGAAAACGAATGATTTTTTCAAATAGAAGTTTACAAATACAAATAGAAAGACTATCCCAGAAAAACAGTGTCCCTGCTATCCAATAAAAGGTGCAGATGCAATGAGGATTTGGGGCTTTTTAACCTTTATCTGGATTACTCCAGTGGATCAGCAAAAGTCAGGTACTAAAAGAAAAGTAACCGTCCATTTTCAGGACTTCTGTGCAGCTGCTAATAATAGTCAATCTATTAATCAATATGTAATTAACTAATTGAGTATAGTCAGAGCAATTAATTAAGTAACCTGCCAGAATCACCGACAGAGCACCAGTAGGGCACACTTTGACTTGCTTTAATGCATTTACCTCCCTTCAGTCATTTATGGTACCCTAAGGCCTCTGTTATTGAGGAGATTGTCTTCACTACCTGCATGTTTGGCATAGCAAGAAGGAAAGATTATTTTTAAGTCATAAAGAAATCATGATACAAGTCATCAAAAAAAATTACTAAACAAAGAAATTTGCATTACTTAAGATTTTCTGAGCCAAATTTTTCAATGCCCTAATATCTGATTGCCAATCCATCACCTTAGTTGTTGAATTAATTCTTCCAGAAAAAAAAGAAAGCTAAACTAAGAAATTCATGAAATGAGTTATATTTCAAACTCGGTTCCTTAGTTTTGAGATGTGCATCTTTTTGTGTATATACACATTGGTTTGATTATTTTCTATTGCTGTGGACTGAGGGTGATCGAATTTCTAAAGTCATTCATGATTACTATTCTTTTAGGAGTTCCGGTTATCTTCTAAGGTTAAACTGAAAAAAATTTTTTTTTTTTTTTTACTTTCTGGTTAGAAATCTGTTGAATGAAAGATATAAAGCATTGCTATAGATCTATGTATATTCTGACACAATCAAATCTTCCTTTGGATGTCTCCACTTTGGAAAAAAGTAAAAACAAAAAGTTCAGGAAATTTTATACTGTGGGTAGTAACAGCAAATGACATTCATTGGAATGGAGAAACTAGGTTACAAAAGCATTTTATTTTATTTTTGTATGCTTTAAAGAAGTGGCATACTTTAGAGAAGAGCATTATCTGTGACATTTCCTTACCTTAATTATTCAAGATAATTGCTCATACCTTAGGATTCCCATGGTGAAGAATGGATGAATCTGTATTTCCTAGATTAAGGTCATAAAACATTAATACTGGAAACCATCTTAGAAATCATCAGACCAGTTATTTTCAAACCATTTTTAGTAGCAGTCTTGCTTTGCAAATTAAATCTTGTGTAACATGTACTGAATAAATATTGTCTAATGAACGTTGAAGTGGAAGTCCAAAATGTAAAATAGGTCATGGATCAAATATTAAATGGGAGATGGAGAATTTTCTTCATCATCTCCTTCTCCAGACAATCCACTCCTTACCCCAGTTGAGATACTGTCACAGAAACTTAGAGCTCTCAAGAGCTTAGTTGGAAATATGCCTGATCTAATCCAACCTCCTCTTTCTGCATATGGGAAGATGACCCAATATGTGTAAGTTACCGATCACATTTAACCCAGCTAGTTAGTGGGTGAGCCAAAGTTTAAACCAAGTCATCTGACTGCAGTTCTGTCCTATGAAGTCTTCTCATCTGCTTCCTTTTGCTGGTCCTCCCTCCTCCTGGACGCTGGTGCCACACAAGTCTCTCGCTGCCCTGCTCAGGTGGTTTCTCATGTTCTTGGATTCCCTTTCCTTTGTTTCTCTTTCCCTTCTACACACCAGCATCCCCATGCCATTAAAGTAGATTTCCTATCTCCCTGGCCTTACAGAGTTAGAGAAAAGCTATAAACTTAAGT
This sequence comes from Trichechus manatus latirostris, assembly GCF_000243295.1. Lineage (NCBI taxonomy): Eukaryota > Metazoa > Chordata > Mammalia > Sirenia > Trichechidae > Trichechus > Trichechus manatus. The sequence continues at coordinate 3,318,303 of NW_004444080.1, read as the reverse complement.
ATGTCTCATCCATCCCTGAAGTTTCTGCATTTAGAAAGAAAAAAAAAAAAACCTCCTCTGTTGGCATTCAGAAGGAGCCCTGGTGGTGCAGTGGTTAAAGTACTTGACTGCTAACTGCAAGGTCAGCAGTTTGAAACCATTAGCAGCTCCAAGGGAGAAAGACGGGCAGTCTGCTTCCATAGAGATTTACAGCTTGGAAACCCCGTGGTGTCGGTATGAGTTGGAATCCACACCACAGCAGTGGGAGGTTTGTTGACATTCCAGGCAGAGTGGTGAAGGAGCCTGTATTAGTTATCTAGTGCTGCTATAACAGAAATACCACAAGTGAATGGCTTTAAAAAACAGAAATTTATCCTCTCACAGTCTAGGAGCTAGAAGTCCAAATTCAGGGTGCCAGTTGCAGGGGAAGGCTTTCTCTGTCTGTCAGCTCTGGAGGAAGGTCCTTGTCATCATTCTTCCCTTGGTCTAGGAGCTTCTCCAAACAGGAACCCCAGGTCCAAAGGACACACTCTGCTCCCAGCACTGCTTTCTTGGTTGTATGAGGTCCCCCTGTCTCTCTGCTTGCTTCTCTCTTTTATGTCTTAAAAGAGATTGGCTTAAGAAGCAACCTACTCTTGTGGATTGAGTCCTGCCTCATTAACATAACTGCCTCTAATCCTGCCTCATTAACATCTTTGAGGTAGGATTTACAACACATAGGAAAATTGCATCAGATGACAAAATGGTGAACAATCACACAATACTGGAAAGAATGGACTAGCCAAGTTGACAGTTATTTTGGGGGAAAACAATTCAATCCATGACAGAGCCCTTCTAGTTAGGTAAATCTTCCTTCTGCCTGTCAAATAATTCTACAACAGACCCTTCCATGTAGATGGCTGGCTAGCCTCTTTCATTAGGAGGAAGGGTTGGTTAACAGCTCTAAAGCCCAGTAGGAAGGAGCCCTGGTGGAACAGTGGTTAAAGAGCTTGGCTGCTAACAGAAAGGTCAGTAGTTCAAACCCACAAGCAGCTCAGCAGGAGAAAGAGTGGCAAGCTGCTTCTGTAAAGATTACAGCCTTGTAAACCCTACGAGGCAGTTCTACATTGTCCTATAGAGTTGCTATGAGACAAAATCAACAGCAATGGGTTTAATTTTGGTTTTGATTGGCCCAATAGGTATAGCTAGAAAATAGTAAGCCACCCTTTTCCTCATCTTCCTCACTGTGTTCTCATTTAAAATAGTATGAAAGAGATAAGCCTGCGATTGGGTGTAGCCCTCCCACCAAAAAAGAAAAAAGAAAAAAAAACGGTCTTAAAATGTTTTATGAGTTTTTATGGGATGTGCAGATGGCAAAAATTTAGGTTTACAAAAATATCAACATAATCTTTCTTTGGAATGATAGTTTTGAATGACCTGGAAAAAAAAGAAAAAAGAAAGATGAGATTTGAATCATTAAAGAGCAAGTAAACTTGTTTATGGTGGATGTCTCTGTAATAGGTGGTGTACATTTTATTACCTCAAAAGTTGAAAGAAGTTTTTAAATTTCCAGGATATTTTTTTATCAGCCAATAGTTAAATACAGCTTCTTATTAGGGGAATAAGCTCCCTCTTGTTTTTTCTTAGAATCTTGAAGCACTCCTTTATCCTCCTCTTTGGCCCTTTTTCTTTCTATATCCCCCCCACCCCTTCTAATCTATCGACTGGTACCATCTGCCTTTGTAAGAGTCTGTGTGTGAGGAGTCTGGAGCCTCATCTCTCAGAAGGCTCAGGCTTCCTCAGACACTTCTTTCTGATACAGAGTAACTTCCCCTTGAGGATGAGCTTCTAGAAATCCCCCACAATGTGCATTCCACTACAGGAATAAGCTGGAAAAGAGCAATTAAAAAAGCAGAGAACATTCAGCAGACACCAGCTGTTCCCAAACACTCAGCTCTACTCCTGTGGTGGGAAGAGACCTTGAAGGGACCTGTGGGCATAAACTATTTGTGTTGCTACATTTCCAAACACCTAGCTGGATTCTCCTCATAAATAACTACTTTAATGAGTTAGTCAACTTAAAGTTCTATAAAATAAGTGGGATCCACTGAAATAAACTCTCAATACCCTCTAAGTTCCTTACCTTCAACTACTTGTTTTTAGTCCATTGACTTCACTGTTTTGTATTGCCCAAATCCTTAGGGAATGTCAATTTTGTGATAGGGTAACTAAACAAATTAAGATGTGGGAGATGGTTGAGAGAGCAGAATGGCAAACTTTGAGAGGGACAGAGAATGTGATAATTGCCTTTTTGAAGGAAGAATTGTCATGCAGATCAGAGAGTAGATTTATTTTTGCTTAAGTGCCTGAAACAGAACTAGGGCCAAAGAGAGAAAATTACAAAGGGAGTTCAGAAATTCACCAATGGAAGGGGTTGACTCTAAGGCCATGACATCACTAACAGAGGAATAGTTCAAATGGAAACACAAGGAGAATATATGGGAGAAGTTGCACTGAGCGGAAAGAAGTAGAACTAGACATGACTTCTAAGATCCTTCCCAAATCTATGTCATTGTGGTTTCCAAAGAGTATGAGTAGAGGTGACCAATGTAAATTTAATGGCATCTTTGGTCTTTTGTGTGTTGGTTTATTGTTTTTCTTAGAGCCCCTAGGTTATCTTGAGGGAAGGAATGCATTTCTTAGTTCAGTTCCAAGTAGACTTATAAGAAATAGGAAGAAAACTGCTCTGCAGTGACATCTTTATTAGCACATCATCCAGAACACAGCCTCTTTTAGTGTGGTCTGTCAACATCTCTCTAATTCCCGTCTGCACATTTCTCCTTTCTCCATGACTAAAGCCATTAGCATGCTAAACCACATTTCACTCCCTGGGACCAAACCTATCCTCAGACAGAAAATTTATAAGGGGTTTCATCACTCGGGAATCTCCACTCTAAATCAAATAGGTTTTAATAAATGGATTTCTTTCTGCTTTATTTTTCTTACCTTGTGCACCAGTTTCAATAGCTAGACCCCTTATTCCTTTTTTGCCTCAGTCTGTACTTCTGTGAAATTCCCACAACTCAGCCTAAAACATTAAATCTAGCAGTATTCAACCAGTTTATTTTGTTCTGTTCAAAGGATTGGAACTCTGTTTCTTTGCTGTCCCTCCACTGGGGCCTGATACATGATTGCTGTACCTTCCACAGAAATATCCTGTTGCCTCCTGCTGAGCCTTTACTGTTAACTATGCCTCTGAGGTGCCAGTGGCTACTTGTCTCCATATTATTTGGATAATGCCTTTCACCTGCCTGGGTGCAGCACCTCCCATCAATTGCAGAGGGGTCTGGTCTGCTCCTCTAAAGCAGTTTTTATGGCTATTGGTGCATAGACATAGACTATCTACATTCATCAGCAGAGATGAGCGTAAAGAGCTGTGGTTTAAGCTCAGAGAAAACTGATATAAGTGCCAAATATGACATTTAGTAAATAGATGAGTTGGAAAAAAAAATGTATTTAAATCCTCTGTATTTCAGTTTTCTCCTGAGTAAGATAACAATATTTCTAAGGGTTAACCAGTTGCTGTTGAGTCAATTCCAGCTCCTGGTGAGCTATTATGTATTGAGTTGTGTCCCTCAAAAATACGTGTTGGGAAGCTAACTCAAACTTATGGATAAGAAGCTCTGGTGCTACAATTGTTAAGGACTCGGCTGCTAACCCAAAGGTTGGCAGTTTGAACTTACCAGAGGCTCCGCAGGAGAAAAGACCGTGTCATCTGCTCCTGGAAACATTACAGGCTAGGAAATCCTAAGGGACAGTTATGCTCTGTCCTATATGGTCACTATGAGTCAGAATCAACTCGCAGGCAATGGGTTTGGTATGGGTTTATAGGGTCACTATGAGTCGGAATTGACTGGATGGCACACAACAACAATACTTACGGATATAATCCCATTTGGGAATAGGCTTTTCTTTGTTATGTTAATGAGGCCATATCAGTGTAGAGTATGTCTTAAGCCTAATCACTTTTGAAATATAAAAAGAACAGATTAGGCACAGAGAAAAAGCCAGCACAAATAGGGGTAAGAAAGATGCCAGGTGGAGACTGCCAAGCAATCAAGCAATGCCGGGCTAGAGAAGCTGACACAAGGATTTTCCCCCAGAGCAGACAGAGAGCCTTTTGCTAGACCCAGTGCCCTGAATTCAGACTTCTAGCTTCCTCAACTGTGAGAAAATGAATTTCTGTTCATTGACGCCAACTACTTGTAGTATTTCTGTAATAGCAGTACTAGCTAACTGACCCTACATGTGTCAGAGTAGAACTGTGGTCCATAGAGTTTTCAATAACTGATTTCATGGAAGTAGATTGCCAGATCTTTCCTCCAGGGTGCCTCTGAGTGGACTCGAACCACCAACCTTCTGGTAAGCACATTAACCATTTATACCACCCAGGGACTCCATTTCTGAAGATAGTTGGTTCAAAAGAAGTAAGAAAGGATTTTATAATTGAATAGAATTACAAATAAAAATATTAT
>NW_004444080.1:3288149-3313710 GCF_000243295.1 Trichechus manatus latirostris | reverse complement strand
AAAATATTATATAAACAGAAAAACCTATAGAAATACAATTTATTTTTATTTTTATCCTTCAGCTCTCAGAATCTTTCTTTTATGGTACAAAGCCCCTAAAGTTTTGGGGGAACTCTCATACTGTAGCTTTATATTTATAAAGTATACCTTTGTAATTAAATTATAAGCAAAGAACACAAACTTGAAATCCAGTTGTTAAAATTATCATTTTAATTCTCCTATTTAGAGCATTCTTAAATATTTCGTGAGTTTCATAATATTAAACACTTAAATAGTTCATTTAGTTCTCCTAATTAATGCAAACGTTTCAAAGAGAACTGCATCAATAGTCACTGTGATTAGCAATGTTTTGGGTAGTATTAAACTGTATACACCCTCCAAATCCAAGTATCGAGCTTCACCAAAGTTCAGAAGATGCTACCAGGGTTATCGTCACCTTATATGAGGGGGGATTTCAGATAACTGGTGGTGCAGTGTGGTGGCTCTGAAATTAGATTGTGTGAGAACAAATCCTAGCTTTGCTGATTACTTCCTGGATGATTTTAAGCAAGTTCCTTATTCTAAGTCTCAGTTTCCTCATCTGTAAAATGGGGAGAATAACAGCACTGAATCCACAAGGTTATTGTGATGCTTAACGACAATAATGAATGTAAACTGCCAAGAATGCTTGCTGTTACTATTACAAGGGAACCCTGGTGGCACAGTGGTTAAAAGATCGGCTGCTAACGAAAGAGTCGGTAGTTAGAATCCATCAGCTGCGCCTTGGAAACCCTGTGGGACAGTTCTACTGTGTCCTATAGGGTCGCTATGAGTCGGCATTGACTTCACGGCAATAGGTTTGTTTTTTTTTTTTACTATTACATGAATTTCATTGACACCTGAATAATTGTCCCTAAAGCTTAAATCAGAGCAGGTCTTTTCTCATAGCTATTCAAATCCGTTTATATTTATGTCCTTCCACCTGAGGCCTCAGTTTTATTTTGATCCTCTTTTCAATGCCAGCACTGGTGCCCTAAAAGGGAGCACATGAGACACTCATAAAGCTGCCTTTATGTATCATTGACCCGGACACGGAGGTCTCCATCAAAACCTATAGGACACTCAGGCCCTCTTCTTTTACATTAGCTTTGTTTCTCTTTTGAGTTACCTTTTTCCTGCCAACGAGTAGACTTTTTTAGTTTAGATCATTCAGACTAACTCTGTACTAGAGAAGGTCATGGCTCATCTCAACGATTTTTACAGGAAGACAATTGAAAGTACAAACAAGGCTGGAGTCTTTGCTTTTATTAAGCTGACAATTCAGGCAGAATTCTAAATGAACATCAAACCTTGTTCACCTTCTCTGCTTCCCTCATTCTGGAGAGCAACTGACAACTTTCCCTGTCATAAGTTTCTCACTAGTTAACCAAACACTTGGCAAGAGAACATCAATATTAATGCTGCCAGGTTTAATAATCACTGTTTGCACTGCTGCTAAAGATATTTAAATATTATAATCGGGTGGCCCCTGCTCCTTTATCAAAAAGCTAAATTTATTCTAGTGACAAGCCTCAGTTTCTGACATATTTGGGACTTTTGTCCAGTGTTAGAAAAACCTATCTGAAGCTACAAGACCTATATCCGCATATACTAATCCCATACTGTTACTCACCTTAAATCTTTAATTAGATCACTGAAACTATTCTGCTAAGCTATTTCTATTGCCACTTGGTAGATAATCTTTGTATTTTTTCTTGTTTAATACAAAAAAAAAAAAGAAAAAGATGTCGTAGTAATCTTTAAGATTCTACCTGATTCTAACACTATATATTTTTATAATACATCTTTCTATTTTAATTGAATATGTAGGCATCAGTGCTAGAGGGAATGGGTGAGGGAATGGAAAGGAGGGGAATGTTAATGAGTCCAACACCCAGAAATAAAAGGCAACATAAGAGACATCTATTAACTATCTAGGGAATCCCTGGGTGGCACAAATGGTTAAGCGCTCAACTACCTGCCAAAGATTGGCAGTTTAAACCCACCCAAAGGCACCTCGGAAGAAAGACCTAGCAACCTGCTTCTGAAAGGTCACAGCCATTGAAAACCCTATAGAGTAGTTCTACTCTGCACACATGGGATCACCATGAGTCAGAATTGACTCAGTGGCAACTAACAATAACACCAACATGAGCTGTCTAAAAAGAGGAGACTGAAAAGATTGGACTGGCACCATTTGCTTTTCATTATAGATCAAGGACAAGGACTATGACGTCTTTATGAGTTTCTTGATTCTATAATTTATAGCTTCCCCAATAGTCGTTCATGGTTATTGTTGAATGCCTGTCAGCAACCTGTAGTAATTATCACTGAAGCCTTTAAAATGACCAAAGACACCTGTGTATTGGTTTAGGGTAAGTGACGAACTAGGGTATGGGACAGAATAAACAGGAGGTAATATCTGTTCTGCTGTGATTTTGAAAACAGAAGACCCCACAGACTGTGTCCGTGGAGAGAGAAGTATGCCTTGTTCAGTCCCTTTGAGAATTTGCCCTTAACCCAGTAAAACATTCCACTCTATAGGTAAAGAGACCAGACCGTGACTGAGAATTTTGCAAGGTAACTCTACTGGGCTTCATGCATTTCCCTGTCCTTCGCCTCCTCTCGCCCAGTGATCCTCAGCCCTTCTCTCATCCCTCCTCAGCCGAGCCTGTGCAGCCTGATTCATTGAATGCCTTAGTTTTCTAGATTCTGACTTTATCTCCTCCTTCTCCTGATTACATAGGAGACACTTCATATCATCTATATCCTAAAAGTGCTAGAAGGAAAGATAAGGGAAGGCTAAAGAATTTTAGATGCAGGCTGTAGTCCAGAGCTTAGCCAGAAGGAAGCCTACTGATTCATCTGATATTTTCACAGGAAAAATAAATTCAGATACAAAATAATTACCTTCTCTATGTAACATCTGTTGGATAGATTTTTTTTTTCTTATATACATATGATTGACCTTTAGAAACAATTATCTGGATGTTCAGTGTTCTATCGATGTGGCCATAGCATAGAGATTCAGAGCACAAACTCTAGAGGTGAGCTGTCCAATATAGAGGCCACATGTGGCTTATCAAGCACTTGAGACGTGGCTTGTCCAAACTGAGGTGTGCCATAAGTGTAAAATGTGCCTTGGATTTCAAAGATTTAGTAGGTTAAAAAATGATAATAATAGAACAGAATGTAAAGTATCTCATGAATAATTTTTATATGGATTACACACTGAAATGATAATATTTTGGATATATTGAGTTAAATAAAATATATCATTAAAATTAATTTCACTTGTTTCTTTTTACTTTTTTTCAAATCTGCCTACTGGGAAATTTATACATGTGGCTCTCATTATGGTTCAATTGGACAATGTTATTCTAGAGCATAATACCTGGCTTCAAATCTCAGCCTTACCTTGTACAAGCTGTATGTTTCAGGCAGATTAAAAGTCTTACTTTTCTCTTCTGTGAAATGGGAATAATAATAGTTCCTATTTCTTAGGGTTGTTATGAGGTTGAATTAGTTTCTAAATGTAAAGTACTAATAGAGTACCCTGGCATGTAGTAAGTTCTATACATTATTATTGACATCACCAATACTGTTATTATTGTTAGTATTATTTTACACTACTATAAGGCAACGGAGCTCTGGTGGGACAGCAGTTAAGTGTTTGGCTGCTAACCAAAAGGTTGGCAGTTCAAATCCACCGACTGCTTCTTGGAAACCCTATGGGGCAGCTCTACTCTGTCGTATAGGCTTGCTAAGAGTCGGAATCGACTTGGCGGCAACAGATTTGGTATAAGGCAATAGCCCTGGTGGCACAGTGATTAAGAGCTCGGCTGCTAACCAAAAGGTCTGCAGTTCGAAGGCAACAGGGAGAGAAGATTTTCATAATTAATAATAAAAGCATTTTGTGAGCACCATGTGGAAATAGACACATTCAAAGGGAGGTGGTTTAGATATCACAAAATTAGTATAATCATTTATTCTTTCACTTATTAAATAAATATTCATCAGACGTCTACTGAGTGCCAGACACTGTTTTAGGCACTGGTAAGACAAATTGTATATAACAGACAAATACTGCCTTTACATTCCTTTGGGAAAGAAAGGAAAAAAATGTATATATATGTGCGTGTGCGTATGTATGTGTACGTATACATGTATGCACATATATATGTATGTATGCACATATATGTATGTATGCATATAAATATATGTATGTATGTGTGTGTGTATATATATATATATATATATGCCAAAGATATCAACACATATAAGACATTCAGTGGTCCTTAAAAAACCTATGAATATCTGTAATGTAATTTCTCTAATTCTACTTTTTTTTTAATTGTTCTTTAAGTCAAAGTTTACAATTCAAGTTAGTTTCTCATACAAAAATTTACACACACATTGCTATGTGACCCTAGTTCCTCTCCCTACACTGTGACGGCATACTCCTTTCCACCCCGGACTTCCCGTGTCCTTTCAACCAGCTTCTGACGGTCTCTGCCTTCTTATCTCGCCTCCAGACAGGAACTGCCCATTTAGTCTCATGTATCTATCTACTTGAGCTAAGAAGCACATTCTTCACGAGTATCATTTTATGTCCCATAGTCCAGTCTAATCTTTGAAGAGTTGGCCTCAGGAATGGTTTTAATTTTGGGCTAACAGAGAGTCCAGGGGGCCGTGTTTTCCGGGATCCCTCCAGTCTCAGTCAAACAATGAAGTCTGGTCTTTTTATGTGAATTTGAGTTCTGCACCTCACTTTTCTCCTGCTCTGTCAGGGACTCTCTGTTGTGTTCCCTTTCAGGGCAGTCATTGGTGGTAGCCAGACACCATCTAGTTATAATGGTCTCAGGCTGATGGAGTCTCTGGTTTATGTGTCCCTTTGTCTCTTGGGATAATATTTTCCTTGTGTCTTTGGTGTTCTGCATTGTCCTTTGCTCCAGGTGGGTTGGAACCAATTGATGCACTTTAGATGGCTGCTCACTAGCTTTTAACATCCCAGACGCTACTCACCAAAGAGGGATGCAGAACATTTTCTTAATAAACTTTGTTATGCCAATTGACCTAGATGTCCCCTGAAACCATGGTCCCCAGACCCTCACCGCTGCTACTCTGTCACTTGAAGTGTTTGATTATATTCTGGAAACTTCTTAGCCTTTGGTTTAGTCCAGTTGAGCTGACCTCCCCTGTAGTGTGTGTTGTCCTTCCCTTCATCTAAGATAATTCTTGTGTATTATCTAGTCAGTGAATACCCCTCTCTCTCCTTCCCCACCCTCGTAACCATCAAAGAATGTTTTCTTCTGTGTTTAAACCTTTTATATAGTGCTACTTTGAAGTAATTTCCAAAATAGGACAACTGAAACAATACTTAAAAGACAAATCAAAAAACATTTGGAAAGAATTATGTCAGAAATTAAGTTGACTTACTGTAGATGAGCAGTAATTTTATATGAGTCCTGACAGATTAAAAAAAAAGAGGTGTATTATATAGCATAGATGTCATCTGGTGACAGAACATATAAAAGCGAATCTAGCAAAATAAGTTTTTACTTCAATGCGAAGTTCTTTTATTTTTACCGTGCAAAAGAAAATGGTCTTCATATAGTTATTTCTTATATCAGTCAGCTATAGACATCACACTTCTACATGAATGTATCTTCACAGAGCTAAACTAACACTACCAAGGTACTTTACTTTCTGATAAGCTGACCAAACCAGAGCTCTGACTATGTTTTACCATGTTTCTTAGATGTTTTTCTCAAATATTCGATTACTCAGCAAAGCTTTTTGTTGATTTTAGCTAGATTCTGTTTACAGATATTTTGATTGTTTGTTTGCTCACTTGCTTTTTTCTGATGATCCCCTGAAAAGTCTTTACTCTATCCTATGGTTTAAAGTAAGATCCAAATTGTTATTAGATCGTATATATTTCTGAGGCCCCAAAGCAACATTCTGTAATACGAAATTAGAGGCCTCATGATATCTTCACCTAGAGGAAAGACCACAACAAAATGATACTCACAGATACATTTATGTAGCCCCAATTTTCCTTCTGAAAGATGGATTTTAAATGCATCCAGCAAATTAACCAAGAAAATGAAATTCGGGGCCAAAAATAAACCAGGGGAATTTTTATCTGAAAAAAAAAATTAAAGATGATGTTATGAATTGGTTACCATATAAGAACCATAGTCTGTCTGCTGAATATTGATTTGAGTGGAATTAGATTCTTTCAGGCTCACTAAGATGTCAACTATAAATTATATTCCAAGCAATTGATCAGCTGAATGAGGTTATTTAATGCCTTTGTTGCAGGTCAGCTTCTCCAGGAAATAAACTCTGAAACTGAGATTAGCATACAGGAGTTTTGGGAGGTTTATTGGGGGTGGCCTTGGCAACAACACCTGTGGTGGGGGTGGGAAAGAAGAGCAGATTGAGCAGAGGAAGAATTTGGACTTCTTGTGGTGGAACTGTGACAAAGTCCTCAGCCAACCCCAATGGGAACTCTGGAGCTGGGATGGCTCTACAAAGTTTCCTGAGTTGGGGCAAGAGAGCCAGGCTTTTCTATCCTGTAAGAGCAGATCAATGGATGTAGGCTGTCCTGAGAAGGGGCTTGACCTTCAGCGAGGCTTCATTTTTCAGCCTAGGTAATCCCCAAAGAGAGATTCAATAGAATTCTAGGCTGCTAATACTCCCAACTGCTGAAGGGATGAGTGTCTTTCTGGGTGGCACACCATAGCATCCACAACAACTTCTGTTTGTACAGTGAAGAATATGTGTGCCAAGCTCAGTATTCCTGAAAAAGTACTAGACCCCTCCCCCAAAATAAGGGATTCTTATCTTTATAATTGATATAGTACACTTGATATGACAAATAAGAAATAGCCAATATTCTAGTATTTGGGTATAAGCTAATTGTTAAAATAAGACATACATAAGACAAGTAGACAGTACATATTAAATGCCTAATGAATATTACAGACAATTCTTAAGAACAGGGAGAAATTGCCAAAGTCTGAGTAAATCGAAGGCTTGTAAAGGAAGCATTCCAAGCAAGAGAAGTAAAATGAATACCACACAAAGACATGAATCATTGTGGTATGTTTGCAAGACATACATAGAACAATTTAGCTGTAAAGAAGGTTCCTATGGGGAAGTACAGGAGGTAGACTAGAAACAAACGGGAGGCAGACTGCACTGGATCTCGAATGCCACTTTGATCAGGTGTTTTAGGGATGTAGTGTGATATGTGCACAGTGGTAATTTGGGATGATCAATTTGTCAGACTAGGCCAAAATGCTCTCTTTAATTCCTCTGGGATCCTGCATCCTTTGCAAAACAGAGCTAATCTAATCATTTTAATCTTATATCTTCATAGGATATCTTTCCAGCTTCATTAATAATTGAGCCTTCAAAACATGGGAAGCTCCTTGGAACAGGGCTTTGCTTCAGAATATCATATGTAAACAGTAACCAGAAAAGAAAATACTACTAATCACCATTTACTGTTGGGAAGGCCAGGCTAACAGACCTTGTGTAAAAAGATTGGGCATATGTGATTCAGCAGTTACATGATGCTTCTAAAGTTGCCTTAAAATGACAAATATGACAAAGAAAATTAGGAAGCTGTGTCAAGTCAATAAACAGTTAATAATATGGGATCTAAAGTGTGAAAGACAAAGATTCTCCTTCTGGACAATGATAAGAAAGTGTAACTGAATGAAGCTGTGCTGCCTAAGTAAGTTGTTTAAATTGCATAGAATGAAAACACAAACTGTAGCTATCAAGAAAGCTTTGCTTCAAATGCTACAAACTCACATTCTCTTCATCCTATAACAGAGGTCTGTGGTTTGTGTGTTTACTGTTGTTTTCCTCAGACTCAGATTAGCCCCAAAGAAGGGTGGCAAGTCTACAGTTCAGCACAGGATCCCGATGGACGATGCATTTGCACCGTGGTTGCTCCAGAACAGAACCTTTGTTCCCGGGATGCCAAAAGCAGGCAGCTCCGCCAGCTGCTGGAAAAGGTAGGTGTTCTTGTGGTCTCTGTGCATATTTCTATTGACATTTACCATTCTTTAAAAAAAAATTCTATGAGGCACAGCAGTCCAGGGACATGGACTAGAAGGCAGAAGGGGTCAGGAAAGCTGGTGATAGGGAACCCAAGGTTGAGTAAGGACAGTGTTGACATGTAGTGGGGTTCTTAACCATTGTCATAGGGCAATACGTGTACTAACCGTTTAATGAAAAACTATTTTGTTCCGTTAACCTTCATCTAAAGTTAGAATAGCAGCACCACTGGAAGAACTTACTCAAGGTTACTGAATTGTACATGTAGAAATTTTTGAAATGGTTTATCTTTGGCTATGTATATTTTCACCAAAAAAAGACGAAGGTCCTCCAAGGCCGAGAAGGGAGTGTGTTGACATGTTGTGGGGTTGTTAACCAATGTCATAAAACAATACGTGTACTGACTGTTTAATGAGAAACTATTTGTTCTGTAAACTTTCACCTAAAGTATAATAAAAAGAAAATTAAAAAAAAAATTCTGTAAAGAAAATATATATGATCCCTCTGATTTTTGTTCCTTTCTCAAATAAGTTTCCTCATATTTCTTCAAAGGGCTATGTCAAGCTTCCTACTATGTTATTCTATTTATGTGATTGTTTATTATCCCCAACTTTTCGTTCTTAAGATTGACTCTCTAGAGTATATCTGAATATTCATCCTCCATAGGGAAAAATTTTTAAAAAAGCAAGAAGTCTTATCCTGATGTCAGAAATTCATCCTCAACTCTGAGGCTTGCACTTGGCTCTTTGAGCTCATACTTTCTGGATCCCATTAACAACCTTGCAAGGAAGTTAAAATAAAGGCATGCAATATGCAAGCTATTTGGACAGATAATGAATAATTCCAACTATTTATCATCATTCTCTAAGTCATTCCTTTGAACATTAAGCTCTTCAATTTCTTTCAATAGCATTCTCTCTATGTAATTTACTCAAGCCGGATCCATAACAATCAAACAGAGAATGCCCTTGATTTGTTCTCTTTTACAGATGAAAGTCAGCTCATGAAAGGTTATTTATGTTAGTTTGGGGTAAAAAAAAAAACGAATGAATGGTGCTTTCAATTATCCCCATTCAGACTTTCACTGTGCTGGGCTTTGAATATATTAGGACAGCTGGGATGGCCAGATTGATGGAGGGATGACAACATGTTTGAATTTTAAATAGCATCAGGGATAATAAGGTAAGTTAGGTAGTATGTGTTTTCAGAAGACATCATATTCAACAATTCTTTCTGTGCAAGGTCATTTCTGTGATCATCTACACAATTATGGTATTGAACAGGAACTTTTTATGGGGAAATTAAGAGAAGCCAGAAAAATTAAAGCATTGTTCAGACAGAAACTCCTCATTTACACAATTTCAAGTCTAGCCATAGTAACTTCCATCTACTGCCATATAATGAAAATAAGTTGTCTCCGTGTACATTATTTGGAAGTCTAATGATGTTCTAAGATTTTAAGAGGCCTTTATTTTATGTTTTTATACAAGGATCATCTGTTTATATATCACCTATTGGCTCTCTCTTCTTAAGCCTCTTTTTATGATGAGATCCCATCCTCCTTGCTCCTTCAGTATCTGTCCCCTAGACGACAGCATATGTTCTTTTCATTAAAATTGAATGACTCTAGCTAATGTGCTGTTAGAAATCAAGTAATTTTACTTATTCCTGAGTATTGTTTTCCAATCTTGATTTTCATTATTTCTATGAAAAAAATATATTATATAGAGTTTGTTTGGTTACTAGGAAAATTAGTTTTGTTTAGTAATAATATTTAATCTTTTAACTCCAAGTTTACTTTTTTATTAAATTGCATTTCCCTTCAGATTACTGACTTTCTGTTCCACTCTTATATTCCATGCAGAATTATCTTTTTTTCTACATCAACTATGATAAGAAACATTTTCTTAGACACTATTACTTGTGTTACTGTTTTCAGTATAGCACAGCGTATATACACACGCAGAGACTCAGACAGTTCTTCAAAAATCAATTAGAAAAATTCAAATGAATCATGAATTTTAGGAAATGGCTAATACCCTCTTCAGGTCCAAAGTGAAATATATTCCAGCACTCTGATAAAGCAAATAATTAAGTGAAGGATGAATAAGACAAAAAGTACAACCAGGAAGTTGGTTGAAAGCAACCATAGAAATTAACATGAGCACCATGTCCAATGTGTAATGTGTTTGAAGGTTTTAAAGTTATTCAAGCAAAAATACCTTTAAAAATCCATTAATAAACTAAAAGACAAAAGTAAAATAAAATGTACGAACAACATCAAGGCCACCACAACTTAGATTTACCAAATTTACTGTTTGGTAGTGCAAGGTCAACAGGGAATAGTAAACTTGGTATAACACTCTACAGTGCCTAAAAGGAAGTAAGTAGCATTGATTTACTGCACTGATCCAAATAAAAGACATCTGAAACAAGCATTCTATATTCAGACTGAGCCAGTTCCTTGCTGATTTCTCTATAGTTTCACATGTATCAAAGATAGCAGATGGCAAGCGTCCCTGGGTAATACAGATGGTTCACACGCTAGGCTGCTAACCAAAAGGTTGTCCATTCAAGTCTATCCAGAGGTGCTTCAAAAGAAAGGACCGGCCATCTACAACAAATCAGTCATTGAAAACCCTATGGGGTTCTACTCTAACACACATGGGGTCGCCATGAGTCAAAATCAACTCATGGCACCTGGTTAGATGGCAGACAGGGGTGTGACCTTTAAACAGCTCATTCACTGTTAACCAAAGGATTGATTTAGTCATATAATCCAAAAACCAAACTTATTGCTGTTGAGTCGATCCCAACTCATGGCTTACCATGCGTTACAGAGTAGAACTGCTCCTAATCTATAGAATTTTCTTGTCTGTAATCTTTACAAAAGGCACCACAGGGTGAACTCAAACCACTAACCTTTAGGTTAGTAGTTGAGCATAAACTGCTTGCGCTACCCAGAGACCTTAGTCATATAATAAGAGAATACTATTAATAAGACTAATATTAATAATAATAAGTCATATCTATTATAATCTTATCACCTCGATTCAATTCTCACAATGGAGCCAATGCTCTTTCTAAGTTGATAGAAAGGAAACTGGTGTTTTTTTTTGAGGTTAAAACACTTTCCAATGTTACTCAAGTCAGTAGGTTGTGGATCAGCCTCATTCCAATCACCATTTTCTCAACATCGTGCCAGTGTCATCCAGAATACCACTGGTGGGACCAAAACTTATTTAAATGACACACTGTCAAACATCTTAACCAAAATTTATGTTAAAGTATATTAGAAAAATATAACTGGTTTCATGATATTCTAGGTTTTAATATATTGAAACTAAAGTTGTTCACCTTAAAAAAATTCGTTTGTTGGTTATGCAACTTCTCTGTATAGTTGACTATACCCTGCACTATCTAGGTCAGTATTTCCAAAAGTGTGATTTTCAGAATAGAATTCTGGCAACATTCTCACCAATAAAATAAGTTTGAAAACTCTGTACATGATAATTCACTCTTGGAGACTTCCAACACACAATTTAATATTAAAAGTTCTGAGAAGTCCTATAGTTAAAAAAAAAAAAAAAAAAGTGTTTATTTTTGTTAAAATCAATGCTATCCAAACATACTGGGCCATGAAACTTGTTTTTTAAATAACCTCCACACCAATTATGAATGAGAATGAAAATCTAGGTTTAACTTGAGTTTGAGTTTGACTTCAGAAAGGCCTCAGTCATTTCATTTATGTAAAGAACCAGATTAAATAAAGGATTCAAATAAATTTTCAGTGAAGGGGGACAATGAACTTGTCATACTACATAGAGAGGGTCTATGTACAAGGACACCTACGGAAAGCTGAAATTCAGAACATCAATCAGACACAGAGTAACAGAGGAACCATAGCAGACAGGTCTCCTTTCTACAAGTGTTAATGTGGTTATCCAGTCTAGTGTATTATCAGGACATGCAAGGATAAAACTGATGCTCTGGTTCTCCATGACCAGTGGGAAACTAAATAATTCCATGCAGAGCCAGCAGGAAGAGCAAAAGGGAACCCAGAGCCAAATTCTTTCCAATTAGACAGCCCTGTCTCCGGCCATTACCCCAAATGTAGCTCTTATAATTACACATGATTCTGCAATATAGAAGGTCACAATCAAGTCTCAGCAAAAATTGTTTTAGTTCATTTTCCCGCAACACAAATAAAATTGAAAATTAACTTAGTAGGGTGACTCGGATGCAAAAGAAAAAAAAAGAGAAAGAGAGGTTGTTTGAGCTTTACCCAGAATATCTTGCTTATCATTTTCTAATTGTCTGAACTCTGCATGGGCACATGGTAATTCCTAGGAGAATGTTGGCCACACTGAGGATAGGTGCTTTCATAGATAAATGCCCGTATTCAAATGCGTAGACAATTTCTTTAACGTAAATGGCTTTTCTTTATTCACGTTTAACCATAAATGAAGTTAGAAAATTGTTTGAAAGCATGCATCTATCCAATATACAGTTACCATGCTTTCAATGTTTTCTCAGTAATTTTGGACTGCACTAAAGTTAAAAAAATTAAGCTTTCCAAATGCAGGAATGATAGTAAATTAAGAAATATTTGATAGCCAGTAGATAGGGGAAACGCCCCTTAAAAGATTAAAATTCTAATTACTCATTACTACTATTGGATAACAAAGATAATTTTACTCGATAGATATTTATTGAGCACTTATGCTGTGCTTGTTTTTGTACAGTCTTGGAAATAAAAGATGAATAAGACACGGCTCTAACCTCGTGGAGCTCATGAAGGGATAGTCACTTCTCTGCCCCCGCCCAACATACATATTGCATAATTAGTTTTAATACAAATCAGACTGTGATATGTCCTGAAAAGACAGGATTATGTACAGCAGGACTATGGATCAAGACAGCAAAGAGAAATAAACAAGAGAAATATGACCTTGTCTGGTAAGAGAAGTGGAGGAACTGAGGCAGGCCAAGGCAGCAGAACTCACTCACTGCCTTTTCTGAATGTTTCATTTCTAGGAAAGAATCAACCAGGGGTTCTTTATAGCTGGCTGGCCCTCTAAGCTTTGTGCTTAACTTAATGACAAAATTTGTTTCGGAATAAATCATCCTCTCCTTATTAGTAATTCACATTTTTTCAGTTAATATAACTTTTTACTGATTACATAAATAATACATGTTCATTGTAAAATAATGTGAATAATGCATTAAAATATATGAAACAAAGTAAAACTCACCTGAAATCCCACCACCATTTTTTTTTTTTTGGTGGCCATGCTTTGATGTATCTATTTATGCATATAAAATGTATAATTCTATGCATGTAGATTTACATATATTTACCAGAGACGCTTTCCTGCAATATTTGTTTTCTTACCTCTCTTCTCTCTCCACACCTCACCCTTCACCCTGAAAACTAGTATTAACAGCTTACTATGTATTCATTTAATCCTCCTATACCTTTCTCCATAATTTTTACTTATATATTCCATTTTCTTTTACACATGCACCCATATACACACATATATACACACACACATATGTACAAATGCATGTGTCAGTCTTTGATTTATAATAAAAGGATCAAATTAGCTACAGTTCTTTATATTTTTCTTTTCTCACTTAATAATAGATTATGGAAATCCCTCCATGTGGAGAAAGCAGTGCTTCTCAGACTTTAATAGGCCTAAGAATCACTTGGGGATTTTGTTAAAATGCAGATTCTGATTCAGTGGCTCTGGGGCAGGGCTGAGATTTTGCATTTCTGACAAACTCTCAGGTGAAGCCAAATTTGTTGTTTCGTAGACAACACTTTCAGTAGCCGTGGTATAGGATCTATTTTATTCTTTACAACAGTTTATTGACATCTCACTTTTCAATTCATCCAATAACCTCCCCCCACCCCACTGCTAGAGGTTTTCACTTTGTTTCCCGAATTTTTCTGCCACAAAAATTAGACTATTCTTCCTTCCCTCTCATTTTTATATGCTTTATAGATCACCTGTTTGCTACTTCTAAATCGCCCAGGGCTCAACAGACCTGAGATGGTACCATCAGCTTAACATGTGCTTAATGCCTATTTACCAAGCATCTGATAGAGTGGCCATTTTTAAGTTTCCTTAAACAGTATGGTCTTCGATTTAAGATGTGTCCCAGCACTGCCACGTTCATCTTGGTTAATTCAGTCTCACTCCAGGGAGTATTTACACCCATCATGAAGAAACTACACTGGAATGAGTACATGTAGGTTTGTTTGACACTTCACTACCATCCACAATTGCTAAGCATCCCATATCTTGAAGAAGTCAGAGTTAGTACTTAAAGAAGTAACTTATTTTGACATTTAATGGGTTGGGACATTGTAAGCTTACAAAGCCCTAGAATGAAAATCCTCTTTTTAAAATTTATTTTCCTTATGTATTAAATTCTTGTTTATATTCAGTCATTTCTAATACTAGAATACCCTTTTTATTATTTCCTGCCTAATATAATTTTCTGTTGCTGAATTTTCTGAAAGCTTATCTCAAAGAATTGTCCTGAAAGTGTGTAGTGCAGGAAGGCAGTTATGGATTTGGCATTTCTAGTTCTTTATGTTAATGTCATTTTTATTCCTTCCGAAGTAATTGCATATAATGGTAAACTAACAATAATGTACATCCAATGTTCTTGTTTAACAGGTTCAGAACATGTCCCAGTCTATTGAAGTCTTAAACTTGAGAACTCAGAGAGATTTCCAATATGTTTTAAAAATGGAAACGCAAATGAAAGGGCTAAAGGCCAAGTTTCGGCAGATTGAAGATGATCGGAAGACACTAATGACCAAGCATTTTCAAGTAGGTTTAACTTCTGCAATCTTGTCAGTCCAATGAGACGCTGAGTGTGATGGACAGCTAGCGGAGCACTCAGCTAGAAATAACTGTGCATGGACCTGTATATGCAAGGTTAAAGACTCACTGGGGACATCAATCATCTATCCGCTGAAACTGACCATTAGCTGGTCAGCGTTCATAGACAATTTGCTATAAAAAGATCCTCATCCTTCCAGAGTGAGATGGAATTTTTAGATAGACGTGTAGGCACCACAGTGTTTACGGAAAAGGGAAATTCCAAGGAAAATTAATAATTCAATTATCAAAGTTTTTCTGATGATTTTATGTCCTGGTAATATGAGGAGAAATAGAGAAGATGTAAGTTATTAAAAGATGCAGTAATATGACCAATATCAGCATGTAAAAAGAGGGTTGTTTTCATAATTTCATACAAATGAAGTCCTTTTCTAGATTTAGATTTTAAGTAGTTTATAGTAGCAATGGTCTAGAAACACTGAAAATAGGGAAATATTGCTTTTAAGCTTTCTACGTAGACTTTTATTAACTATGTATGACAGCATCAAGGATTTAAAAAAAAATCTGATTCTGATAATGTCATTTGAACTTCCGTTAAAAAGGAATAATCTGTTTACAAAGGCTGAGCACTTTATAATTTATAAAACACCGCTAAGCAGGTTTTGTTTTCTACATTCTTTAAGATGGAAAGCTTTTCTAGCTATCATACTTGAGACTGTTATTCTTATATAAAGAGATCTGTGTTGTGCAAGGTATTGTAACTACAGCCTTTGCTGTGAGAGTAACATACCAGAAAGTGAAATTCTAGAGGGAGTTAGCAAGCACAGATCTATGTCATCCTACTTTAACCTTTTGAGTATTTGATATGTGCATTGGTTGGACTTTCCACTGCTCTCTGACAAGTTTCCAAAGCTTCATCATTGATCGTCAATTATCAAATTATAAATTTTTGAAAAGATCAAAAAATGTATTCTGGGAAAAAAAAAAAGCCACCAAAATTTTAACATTCAATTGCTCTCTTTTCAGTATGCCCATAACAACAACAACAAAAGTTATCCTTGAGTGGTTTTGATTCATGAAGACCCCGTGTGTTTCAGGGTAGAACTACACTTCACAGGGTTTTCAGTGACTGTGATCTTTCAAAAGTAGATCGCCATGCCTTTCTTCTGAGGTGCCTCTGGGTGGATTATGAACTGCCAACCTTTCAGTCAGTATCCAAGTGCTTAACTGTTTATGCCACTCAGAGACACCAGTATGTCCATAACAGAATGTAAAATCTTTCACTGTGACAGTGGTTATATCAGCAAATGATACCAACAGAACTATTCTCACTATAATCCTAATGAAGCAATTGTGTCTTCCTTTAGGGATGCCACAAGATGCTCAGACTAATAAGTTTATTTCAAAATGAGCCACCAAAATGAGCAAAGTTCTGCAATTCTGCCTTTTGACTGTGATACTTATGAATCTTTCTCATTATTAAGGCTCTCTTCAATCTCCTATTCACCATGCACATTCAACGAATCCTGAACTTAGAGAGCAAGTAGAAATTTCCCCACAAGAAACATAAGCCCGTAAATCAGGGCAGCAATGGGAGCTCTTGGTATTTTAATGCATTTACAGTAATAACATCTTCTAAATGTAATTTAAAAATGCAATTTTCAGCTCCTTAAATTAGTCAGTGTACAGCATGGTTTCTGACAGCATCTATGGATTATTCTTAAAATGATCATAATAGTGACAGCTCTTTCCAGAAATTATATCATCTGCAACAAATTCACAATTGAATCAAACTCAGAAAATATTTTCATTGACCCTACCACTTCGCCACTTTTAAAAACTGTAGGTGAACCTGCAGGTGTGGCTCAGTCCTGTGATGGCTAGGGATGGGGGACACTGCTTTGGCAACAGAAGCTTCTGGTTCTCTTGACGAAAATCAATGTTTCAATTTCAAACAACTCTGTGTAACCGGCCCTTCTGAAATATAAACTATAAGCACGTTGGTCCCCGAAAGTGTTAAACAACTCTACATTCCTGTGACCTCTAAATTATCTATACTAAGGTAAAGAGAGTCCGAGTGTGGAGAATAATTTAAATAGGTAAACAGTATCATATATTTCTCTGAGCTCTGGGAGGCTCTGCATGAGGTATCATACTTGCTGAGGGTACCTTCCTAATGATGTTGTGGTAAGACAGATATTAAAGAGAGGAGGAATACCTGAGCAATTGTACAAAGAAAGGCTCAAGTGGAAGATGACCACGATGGGGAAAAATTCTGTCAGAGAAAAGCTGGCCCAGGATTTGTAATTTCCTGTAAGTACCCCTATAACATGGATAATTAGCAGATACATAATTAAAGTTAACTAAACAGACACAGGACATTTGACCTGTTTTCAATAACTTCATTCAAACTTCATTCATAGTTAGATGATGAACACTGCTTATGTCTCCTGACTAAATAATGTATTGTTCACTTTATAAAAAGCTACCAGAAAGTGAGATAATACATAAACCCATAATTGCTACCACTGGAAGTTTTTCTAATTATGATAAGGATCAATTTGTTCTACAGAAAAGCATATAACCATTTAAAGAGAGGTTCTTGTATTGACAAGCTGAGATAAATGAATTTACTACTAATGATCATGTGGCTGCTTACATTTTCACAAAATCCTTAATTTCAAAAATCAACAAAGAATTTTTGAAGCTATTTTAATAATCTCCTTTAAGTATCATATTCAACAGAATGTAGCTGCTTGATCTGTTTTAAATGACTCTCAGGAACAATTGGCTGCTTTTCACAGGAGTTGAAAGAGAAGATGGATGAGCTCCAGCCCTTGATCCCTGTACTGGAACAGTACAAAACAGATGCCAAGCTTATCACTCAGTTCAAGGAGGAGATTCGGAATCTGTCAGCTGTTCTCACTGGGATTCAGGAGGAAATAGGGGCCTACGATTATGAGGAGCTACATCAAAGGGTACTTAGTTTGGAAACCAGACTTCGTGACTGCATGAAAAAGCTAAGTAAGTAGAACAACTTCATTTGTCTTTCTAAGTTGTGTTTTTTAGTAGTTTCAATGAAAACTGCATTCTAATGTTTTGCAGATAGTCATAAAGTACCTAATTGTAGGAAAGCCGCTGCCTGCTTTCTAAGTGGAAAGTGTTTCTTAATGACTTGAGCGTATCTGGGTACTCAATATTATTTGATTAACCACTGCCTGATTTTCAGAGCACTGTGTTACCATGATGGCTTGAAATTCTATTTGGTGGCTAATTCTATTAGCTACGCTAATGGAAATAAGTTTTACTACAGACATATAATATGTGATGGTCAATCATTGCCTGGCTGTAGGGGAGGGGTGGCAATTTTGATAGAGGAGAAAGCCAGAGGCTACAAAGGAAGTTACCCTGGGACCAAATGTGAAACAGAATAATTAAAACAAACCAAAACTATTCCTTCACTATGCACAGTTATCATCAGCTGTTCTGACAACCAACCAACCAACTGCTGTCAAGTTGATTCCAACTCAGTGCGACCCGATGTGTGTCAGAACTGGAGCTCTGACAGACTTAAGAAAGAAAAAAGGAGGCTTCTACTCAAATAGGTATTCCCCACTCTTCAAAAGGCCCATCATATTACATGGCTTCCGGACTCTGGATCTTGCCTTCTAAAATTTATGGTTCAATCTCGTCTGAGCTTACACACTATTCCATTGCATCCATGGGCTAATTATTCAATTGAGGTCATCATGGGACTAGTCTACAACTTAAATACAAAATAACACTGAGTTTCTGGTAAGGGTGCTGACAAAATTTGGAAATGGATACTGGTGATGATTGCACAACATGGTGAACATAATTAATGGAACTGAATTGTATGCATAAAAATGGTTGAGATTGAAATCTGTTATATATTGCATAACCTGCGAAAGTAGAAACCTGTCAGAGAAGGAAAACTCAAATAGTTTCCACCATAGAGATCAATAGAAAAGTAGTAAGACTGCACCTTGTCAAAATCAGAAAACTTGGGAGACCCAGAAAAACAAGGCAGTCCCATCGATTTCCAGCTCTTACAGGTTTTGCTGTGTATAAATATAGATACAGTTATAGGTAGAGATAGAGATAGATATGTATTGACAGTAGCTACAACAATGGGCTCAAACATAGCAACCATTGTGAGGATGGTGCAGGACTGAGCAGTGTTTCGTTCCTTTTTACATAGGGCTGCTACGAGTCGGAACCGGCTCGACAGCACCTAACAAAAACAGCAAAATATCTGTATCTATATTGATATCTATCTATCTATTGTCTATCTATCTATCCAAACAGATAGACAATTTATCTAAATAGATAGATATGTATATATATATATATACACACACACATATATGTGTGTGTGTGGTGTGTGTGTTACCGCACACACACCACACACAAAATGACCATGAGTTGAATCAGGAGGGATTTTATGTCCATTTAGTAATAGTAGTTTAGTTGTCGACATGAAGTGACATGACAAAAAGGGCAACTGAATAACCATAGAAAGTGTTTTTTCTCAAGGCAAAGAAAAACTCTTCTGGAATAGGAAATAAGCTTGGAAGAGGACTTGACACATTTGAAAAGGAATGGTTAATCAATTTCCAGTAAAGAAAACTTCGGTGAATAAATGTAAATTTTTTAAATCAAATTTTAATGAAATTTCAAAAGCATTATGGAGATTCAAGTGATAAAAAAAGAGCTAAATACAAAATGTGACATTCATTTATCACAGCCTCAAAACAATGTGAGGAATTGTCACATCAGGAGCCCCACTGCGGCACCCCAGGTTTTCCAAGAGAACTCAACAAAATTAATCAGAAGGAAATAGCATAACTCTAAGGCTAAACACATGTACAGGAATTCTCAGCTCCTCATTCCTCATTAAGCAGGGTCCATATTTTTTCATCTGTAGCTGTTATTCTAACAGTCAATTATCTAGATTTCGTGGCTCCAGTTCTTGCCCTTATCCTATTCATCGTCCAAATTATTGCAGAAAGAATTTTGTGAAGTATAAATCTGCGATTATGTTGATCTGCCTAAAATCTCCAGTGGATTCTCTGTGTCCTAGAGAATACAGTCTCCAGTCTTAAGTCCTGCCACTTCCTCCCTCACATGCTATATCCTCGTCACGTGTGTTCTATACTTTCTTACCACAGGGCCATTATGAGGCGCTATTTATTCCTTCTTTTGAAATATTCTTTCCCCTACTCACCTGATCTCTATCAACACACTTTTACCTATCACATATGACTGACTCCTATTCATTCTTCTGGTCTCAGTTCAAATGTTATGTCTTGTCAGAACCTTCATTGCCCTCCCAGACTGGTCTGCTAGATGCTGCCAAAGCCCTGGTATTCCACCAATGATAGGACTTTCTATGTTTCATTATCATTGCGTGTGTAATTGAATGTCT
This sequence comes from Trichechus manatus latirostris, assembly GCF_000243295.1. NCBI lineage: Eukaryota > Metazoa > Chordata > Mammalia > Sirenia > Trichechidae > Trichechus > Trichechus manatus. The sequence continues at coordinate 3,293,301 of NW_004444080.1, read as the reverse complement.
CTCTTGCTAGACTTTTGTTCCATGACGGCAAGAACAATGGCTGTTTTGTTCACTCTAAATGTTGTATATTCCAATGACCAGAAAAATGGCTGGCAAAGAAACATTACTCAATAAATATTTGCTGAATAAATTACTTCTATAAGGAGTGATAGTAATGATTTCTAAACTTTTCAACAGAGCAAAAGTTAGCCATTTCAAATGGTGAGGAAAATGTTTTTATTGTAAAAAAATGCTTCCTTTTAGCCACATAATATTTAAGTTGAAATAGCATAGAAGTGGTTAAGAATAAGCAAGGCAGGAGCTATTGATTTGGCATAGCAGTTATACACTTCCTTTATATGCTTTGTTTTTATATTCAAGTTGTGAAGTTTATTGACATATAATAGGTAAACATTACTGACATAAAGAAATTCTGATCTTCTACTTTATTTTTTAAATCAATAAATACAATATTTTTTATGAATATAATGCTCACCCTCTGCATTTGTTTGCCAGCAGCGCCCTCACCCTGTGAGGTATTTTCTAAGTGTGCTATACTATTTTTTTTTTTACAGCAACATGTGGAAGAGGAGTGGCATAGTGGCACTTGTAAGGGTACCTCGTGGGGGTAAGGCACAGCTGGCAAACAAACGCTGAAGGCGCCCATTATTTGTGTAAAAATACGGTACCTTTAGTTCAACGCACGTATTACTTACGTAGCTTGACAGATGATGTCTCCACCAAACAAGTTAAGAATGCCACCATAAACCAAGAATTATGCATCTGAGTGTCCTCAATGCCCAAGTTAATTTGGGGGTTTCAAAGAAGTATCCAAATGCATATTTTATTAGCTCAAAATATCTGGTTAAAGTTTTCTGTAAATGACAGTGCACAGGACTGGTCTCTGTAAGGCTTTATTTATGGTCACTTGCCTTGGAAGAGGTCCGTTTGTTATAGATGAACCATTCCAGGCCCTGAGAATCAATTCACTCTTATTTCTACCATCTCACAATAAAGTCAAGCACATAGGCTCTTCTGCTATGTAAAAATAGTCTCTACTAAAGCAAGGACAGGCAGTGAGATGGTTCTAGCTAGTAAAGACATTGAGCCTTAATATGTACCAGTTACAGTTTTGAGGGATTAACACTTGAAAAACTCTTCAAATTTTCTCAATTTTAGGAGCGAATTTTACTACTAACATATATTCTATCTGGGTTTACTTAGCTGGCAATAATTTCAAATAATTTCCTCTTAGATCTTTCATAACCCACAGTATTTTTTTTCCTTCTGAATCTACATATAACAAACTCCTCCCACACAACTTCCTCCAATACTGAAAAATATATTTGGGACAAAAGGAGTTAATCTAAGTGGACACGAATTCATCCTTTTCCTTCTTCTTAGTGTTTCTTTGATGGGCTTAGGTCTTTGGTTGGTGATCCACTATATATATTTTTAACATCAAAGACTCTTTTAAATAAATTTTTCCTTATAGACTACAAGTTTTAAAATGATTTTTCAAATAAACTGCATTAATTAATAAATATTCAGTTTTTATTTTGACTAATCAAAAACATAGAATCTAGTAACCAATAAAAATACCAAATGACAATAAAGCTGGTATTTATCTTCCTTATTTAATGAAATGGTTGCTATTTAAGTTAAATGATATGACCTTACCACTATTGTTGTTAGTTGCTGCTGAGTTGATTCCAACCCTAGATCTTATAAAGTGAAAATAGTTCTCACATGTCATAACCTCTTTCCTAGATTATTAGCAGCCCTCAGCTCCCTATTCACTTGGTAGAGAGGTCGGTGCCTCAATGAATCTAACTCATTGATCATTTTCGTCCTAAGAATTGGATAGTTTTCTCTATCATATGAAGTTTATGCCAATCAATCAAAACTTCTTATTAAGCATCTCCTGAGCAGAGACGATATTTATCATCTGGGCCACAGCCCTTAATTACAGTGTAAAAAACATGTCCAGGCAGAGACATGCAGTCCTAATAAAATGAAGTATAAATCCACATGGTCACTGAAAGTATAAGTAAATAAATCTTAACATTTTTCATTAAAAAAAAACCCACTCCAATTTGAATGAGAATGTCTGATAAGACATATACAGTTGCAGAAGAAATCAAATATATAATTTTGAGTGTGGCACTAGGTTATACTTTGGTTAACACTTTACTTACTATTCTTCCTTCCTAGGAACTGGTAAATACAGGTTGGCCCAAATATCTTTGAGAACCCTTTAAACTCTATGCTTAGTATTATCTCATAAATAAGTGCCCTAATATAAAAATATCAAATATCATGGGCTCAGGTGAGAAAATAGATGTTAATTAACATCAGGACCATTGACAGGAACCCATTGCCATCGACTCCATTCTGATTCATGGTGACTCCATGGGTCACAGGGTAGAACTTCTCCATAGGGATTTCTTGGCCGTTATCTTTATGGAAGCAGATTGCTAAACCTTTCTTCTGTGGTACTGCTGGGTGGGTTTGAACTGCCAATCTTTAGGTTAGTAAACAAGCTCAAACAATTGGTGCCACCCAAGGACCCTACAGACAGGAAGGGTAGAGAAAAAAAATCTGTGGCTCAATGTTCCAAACATATCTAAAATCCAGTTGCTTAATGCTGCTCAGACCTAGAGTGGGACATGGGATAATTGCGGTATCAGCAATCTCATAAAAGGAACAAGAAGACTCATTCATCAATGGCATCTTCACTATCCACAGAAGCCTTGCAACACACACAGCCAATTAGCAGAAGGTAGAAATGGACTGGGGAGAAACAGAATAAAATTGCAGCAATGATGAATGCATTTGCCTCTTCAGTGGATTTACTTGTAGGTAAAATGTCACAGTGTACATCCTACAAATTTTAAGATACTAAAAAACAAACTAGCCTCATTGCCTGTGAGGTCTAAGTTACTCTGAAATAGTAAGTAAGGTGCTAAGGGAAACAACAAGTCATTGAGACCACTGGGGCACCAGTTAGCTTGTTTCTACTAGAGAATTAAAGGTTTGGCAAAAATAGAAATTAGAAAAAGGCTTCCACAGCAATGCACCCTAGTGGTCTGAATGAAATATAGTAGTGCTCTTTCCTAAGCTCTTAATTTTCTCCTGTGAGAGACCGATTAAAAAAAAAAGTCCCCTGTGTTTAATTATATCATATCACACTCCTAGACACACAGAATATAATTATGTGCACATGAGAATTAGACTACAAAATCATGGTTAAAACTCTCACACCCCTCTTGAGATCACCAATAGATCTGTAATGTCGATTATAATCAGACTTTTCACCTTTCTTTCACCCCCTCCCCGATCACCACTCATTTTAGGACTATTTTAGGGTAATGGTTTGGTGCCACGTAGTGAATCACCAGATGCATCTTTCTATTAACACAAATCATTCTGAGGCTTCATGATTAATAGAAGTATCAATAACATTTAGAAACTTGAGGTGTTACAAATAATGTGACTTGGTCTTACTCTCTTTATCATGTTTACGCCAAATTAGTTTGTAAAAGGCAAATTGAATAATCTGTGTGGTAATCATCTTATTTACACGTTCAGCAAATATTTATTGACTATCTAATGGGTGCTGGCACTTTGCTAGGTACTTGGAGATACAAAGATGAATAGGAAACAGCCTCTCTATACTGTCAAAAAGTTTGCATTTTAGCAAGACCAACAAGCACATAAGTAGATAACTGCAGTAACATGCAATTCCTACTGTCTGACAGGCACTGCGCCAGCTATTTTACATGTGTTAGTTCTAATCTATGCAACGACTCTGGGTCAGGCTTTATTATTGGCAGTTTATTGAAAACCAATCTCAGTTGAAGTTAACTTGCCTAAGGTACTTGTTGGAGGCAAGATTCAAATATTCACACCTATGTTCTTCTGAGTTCAAAGACTGAGCTCTCTTCCTCCTGTGTGATGTCTTTTATGGAGTACGTACAATAATAGAGAAATTCCCTAGACAAATCAATAAGTTTAAGCTGGTGAATAGAACCACCATCCACCCAACTGCGAAGAACCAGAGAGTTATTCCTGATTATTCCCTGAATGCCACTCCCCTGTCCAATCACTGCGTCTTTTTCCCCCTCTCACTTCTCTAGAAAACCCATCCTCTTTTCTGCATCCTCATTTCCACCACCCCAATCATCATTAATCGACTGGATTATTACAATGGCCTAACCACTTGCCTACCTGAAGTCATGCTCTGTCCACCACACAAGGTATTGAGAGCAACCTTTCCCAAAGGCAAATCTAAATATATTACACCTGTCTTTAAAATTCTTGAGTGGTTTATCTTTAAAATTAAATCTTCACAACTTTGAAGCATTTACACAACTCTTGATGACGGGGACCTTGCCTACCTCTCCAGCCCTTTTTTTCTCAAGTTCCCACCATGCACTCACTCTAAACTTCGCTCATTCTGATCTTTCAGTTATTCAATTGTGCATGCTTTCTTCATCACCTGGACATTGAACCTGATCTTCCCTTCATGGAACACTGTTCCTCCCCATATTACCTAGTCAAATTCTAACTTTTTTTGAATTTTATTTTACATATCAGACACCAGCTCTTGTGAGGAGCTTTCCCTGATTGCTCCTGAACGTGACTGAATTCCCCTGGCATGTGTGCCCACACCCCTCCACTCCTTCTCCCATGACACGTAGCACATTTTACAGAAAATGCTCATTTGCTTTTTTTTTTTCTTTTTCTTTTTTTAATCTTTACCCACTTATGGGAGTCCCTCAGTGGTGCAAACAGTTAAAGAGCTCAGTTGTTAACTGAAAAGTTGAGGGTTCAAGTCCACCCAGAGTCACCTCAGAAGAGGCCTGACGATATACTTCTGAAAAATAAGCCATTAAAAACCTTGTGGAGCACAGTTCTACTCTGACACACATGGGTCGCCATGAGTCAGAGTCCACTAGACAATAACTGTTTTTTTTTTTTTTTTTTACTCACTTATAGATGAGTTGTCTGTGCTCTGAGAAGTCAGGGATCATCCCTGTCTGATTCTGTCGCAGCGGCGACGGTAATCGGGACGGCGAAGACAGTAACCAACTGCACAACTCTTACAGAGAAGTGGGGCCAGGAGGGTCACTCTGAGGAGTCGACCCCCACTTCAGTCCCAGGAGTTTAT